>NW_003546782.1:61312-62508 GCF_000090795.2 Amphimedon queenslandica
AGTTTGAACTGATTTCGATCAAATTTGGATTTTTTAACGAATTTTTAAAGTTACTCAAAAATCGGGCCAAAGTCCCTGTACTATAGTACAGTGTCTCGGGCCAAATTTTGGCAAAATTGACCAGGAGAAAATTTTCCATTTTAATGATATTTTCTGATGCATATATATGTACTTATGTTGTGTAGCAAGTTTGAACTGATTCCGATCAAATTTGGATTTTTTACGAATTTTTAAAGTTACTCAAAAATCGGGCCAAAGTCCCTGTACTATAGTACAGTGTCTCGGGCCAAATTTTGGCAAAATTGACCAGGAGAGAATTTTCCATTTTAATGATATTTTCTGATGCATATATATGTACTTATGTTGTGTAGCAAGTTTGAACTGATTCCGATCAAATTTAGATTTTTTACGAATTTTTAAAGTTACTCAAAAATCGGGCCAAAGTCCCTGTACTATAGTACAGTGTCTCGGGCCAAATTTTGGCAAAATTGACCAGGAGAGAATTTTCCATTTTAAGGATATTTTCTGATGCATATTTATGTACTTATGTTGTGTAGCAAGTTTGAACTGATTTCGATCAAATTTGGATTTTTTAACGAATTTTTAAAGTTACTCAAAAATCGGGCCAAAGTCCCTGTACTATAGTACAGTGTCTCGGGCCAAATTTTGGCAAAATTGACCAGGAGAAAATTTTCCATTTTAATGATATTTTCTGATGCATATATATGTACTTATGTTGTGTAGCAAGTTTGAACTGATTCCGATCAAATTTAGATTTTTTACGAATTTTTAAAGTTACTCAAAAATCGGGCCAAAGTCCCTGTACTATAGTACAGTGTCTCGGGCCAAATTTTGGCAAAATTGACCAGGAGAGAATTTTCCATTTTAATGATATTTTCTGATGCATATATATGTACTTATGTTGTGTAGCAAGTTTGAGCTGATTCCGATCAAATTTAGATTTTTTACGAATTTTTAAAGTTACTCAAAAATCGGGCCAAAGTCCCTGTACTATAGTACAGTGTCTCGGGCCAAATTTTGGCAAAATTGACCAGGAGAGAATTTTCCATTTTAAGGATATTTTCTGATGCATATATATGTACTTATGTTGTGTAGCAAGTTTGAGCTTGTTCTGATGAAAATTGAATTTTTTTAGAAATTTTAAAGTTGATTCCTATTAAAATTGGATTTTTTAA
>NW_003546783.1:0-7880 GCF_000090795.2 Amphimedon queenslandica
TATGTTACAGTATAACAGTCACATGAATAACCCTTACTTCAACAATGTGTGAAGGAATCGTCTCACCAGAAAGAAACTAGATGTGATGTCAGCAATGGAAACAATTTTGATATCACAATAAGAGATAATAGATTACCTCACTAATATCAACATGATAGGGACTCTCATCATCTATTGGTCTATTACTAGTTGACACTACAGGTGATGTGGTAATAGGAACTTTATTTATTAATTCAAAAAAATCTTGATATTTATTGGTCTCAGTTTGTGGTTTTTGAATAATAGCAAATCCTATAATATTTATCATAAGTTTGTTTGCAACAAAATTATAAATAATATTTACCATTTACTTGTTTTGTCTTTTTTTAGTAACAATGATCACAGCACATACCGTCAAAATGATTACTAGCACTAGTACAATACATACACTAATTGTACTAACCATTATTGGTATCATTAATAGTCCCCCCATTATAAATATGTGTATAAGTATTAAAGACAGTATGAGTTTATACTTGTTGATGAGGGGGTTTCAGTGGCAAAATGCTAGCAATAGTATCTAAAAATTTAATAAGATAATGATACTGGTACAAATTAACTAAAACTCTATCTTGCAACAGTTTTTAATTAACCAATCAGATTGCATTATATGGGATTGAATCACTTTTGCAAATTCCACAATAAATATATAGGTATTTTAATTATGTGGAATTAAATGCCACATAATTAAAAATGAAATCATGGCCTCAAAGTAAATGCCTCAATGTCACAAAAAAATTTTCTATTGCTTTAGCATTGGTAGAATTTTATACATTTTTATAGCTATAGTTAATATAGCAATTGTGGCAGCTAAATGTTTTAAATGTAGTTGTTTCTATCATTGTATATTATTTTACTATGCATAATAATTACAACTGACCGATTAAATTGCTTGATTTTAGGTTCATAACGGTTCCAGTAACAAAAGTAAAAAAAGAAATGCAGAAAGGTGGTATTTTGTATGGGGTGTTAAATCACACTATAGATGATTATTATGTACACTGACTGAAATTTTTTTTTTACATAACTCACTAAATAATTGTATAAATGGTTCACTACTACCAGCCTCATTACTAAATACAATACTGATATTACACTGTTCATATAGTGGTACTAATACTGATCCTGTTATATTCATTGATTGTGTAGTATTATACCACTAGATACATTTTGTTAAAAATAACACCAGCTCCATTACATTGTATAGTAACAGTAGGATTCTGAGGGGCTTCACCAGTACACTCCAATGCAACCTAGTACAATACACATTAACAAAACTAAAAATAAATAAAATGACATACTGCTATATTAAAGAAAGCAGTAGAAGTATTTTGATCAAATGTTATTATATTTGAGCCAGCTTCTGTAACAAATTGTGGTACTAATGAACTTATTATTCAGTAATCATTGTCTGTTGTACATCTTTGATATGTGAATGTTTTATTTTTAGATCTTTCTTCTCTTAATTCATTAACTCCAGTTATAGCATATGTATAATGAAGAAGTGTGTACAATAATTTATAACTAAACAAAAGCTGATTATAATCAATATTATTTTTATCATTGGAGTTTATTTCTTGTAAAAAACACCATACTAAAAATTGAAATGATGTTTCATTGATGTATTTCATTACACCAGTATTGTGTCGATAAAGTGTAAACCTGTGCAGTAGTACAGTAGAACCTGTGCAGTGTGCAGGAAATTGAGAATTCTCTCCTAGTGAAATACCCTAGCTGTACTATCTAATAAAAATGCAGGAGTTTTTGTCAAAATTTGAAGCAACAAACAAATCTACAAAGCTTAATACTGAACCAAAATCTTTTGTAAGAAATGTGAGACAGACTTTCACTTTTAAATTAATACTGTGCTCTAATCTATTGAAACTATAGCTTTGTGCTAAAGGCAAAAAGTCCTTATTGGATCTACTATAGTCACATAATTCACCTGGTGGTTGTTATCATAATGTCATTGGCTCATTTGGCACTGATGAGTCAGCATATGTCTTCATTAGTGAGGAAATTATCAAAGAAGACAAGTCACTCTTATTTTTCATTACCGTTTGTAAGACCATGTACAAGATCTAATTCAAAACTATCAAATAAAACTAAAACCATAAGTTCAATTTTTACTTACAAAATAAATTGGAAACTTAATGAAAACGTATTTTGATTAATTTATAGAGATATCAACATTCACCTCAAGTTTTAATATTGCATGCAGTCATAATTAAAAAATGAAATATAAAATAAAATACTGTATGCCTTGCTCTACTGCACTATCTTCTGTTTACAGCCTTGCTTTCTCATTTGCTACAAAAATATATTCACCATGTTTTACTTTTTTTGCCCTTTACCGTTCCCTTTTGCTTTAATTCATTGTTGTCATTCTCTGTTCGAGTATAGCCCCAGTACTTATCTAATAATAAGACACATACATCATATATGATTGATAAAAATAAGATACTAACATCTATTTTTATAACATATGAATATCAATACAGCTACCAGGACTCCTATCAAAACTACTACAGCACTAAAGCAGCCAACAGCAATACCAATAACAGCTCCTGTAGTCACTATAGGAGAATAATAATCTCATATCCATCAAAAGCAAGCAGTTTTGAGCATGTCTCAACTAACTTGATTGAGGGTCTGATCCTGGTCCAATGGTTGGTGCTACAGAAACTGTGGAAAGTGATGAACTATTGTTAGGAGGAAGTGGAGGAGTAGTATCTATTAATATATAAATAATAATTTTAAAAATTCAACGACTAACTAAATGTTCGTATGAATGGTTCACTACTGCCAGCCTCATTACTAAATACAATACTTATATTGCACTGTTGATACTGAGGGACTAATAGTAATCCTGTTATATTATTTGGTTGTCTTTCCTGTTCTATTAGCTCAGTATTACTAAACACAACACCAGTTCCATTACATTCTACAGTAACTGTAACATTCTCAGGAGCTTCACCAGTACACTCAATTATAACCTATAAATTATGCAATTTTTTAAAGACAAGGTACTTTTTACCACAATATTATATTGAACAGTAGCTGTGTCTTTTGTATAATTAAATGTATCTAGTGTAGTGTGTTCTACTGCTGATCTGGGAACTATAAAAAATAATAAGTCTTTTTCAAACATTGATCATACTTTAACATAGTTACACGTGCATAAGATGTACCTCTTTGATATGAGAATGTTTTATTATTAGATATTCCTTCTCCTAATTCATTAACTCCAGTTATAACATATGTATAATGATGAATAAATAAATTATTATCCACAAACTGATAACTGGTATCATATACTGATACAGTATCCACTGCAGTATTATCATCATATATTCTTAGTATGTAATACAGTGCTCTATCATCAACTGTAGGAGCAGTCCATGTTATATCAATAGTAGAACAGTTAACAATTGAAGAGTCAATGTTAGTTACTGGTCCAAGAATACCTAAAAGTATAAAAATGAGCATTTGCCATCGGTGTGAAACATGTTTACCAAATCCAAAAGAAGGTGTAGATAGGAATTCTCCTCCATTATTACTCAGTGATACATTAACAATAAATGTATTTAAATTATTAGGTACAGGTATTATTCCAGTAATCATCAGTTGATCATTAAATTGTGTTGATATACTAGTATTATCTTGCAACTCATTATCAGTACTCAGTATAATAACTGTTACATTGTTGGGATATTCACCAATACACAGCTTACTCACCTAATGGTGCATGTGTATACAATTACAATAGTTTATAATGCAACAATACTGACAAAATTGTAATTCTACTATGCCTAGTTGTAATTGACCACAATCAGATTGGTTGATGTGGTATGATAAATGCCACGAATAACATAAAGTAGATGACAATTTAAAGACATTACTATTATAAAAAAATTTGCTTCCCATATTTACAATTTCTTGCCTACATGAGTATAAACTTAGTAATACATGTACTCACATTAATACTGATATTCAATTGTCTACCAATTACTGGTACCACTGATACAGGAGGAGTAATGAGTGGAACTGAAAGATACACTGTGAACATATACATGAAGCCATAGTAGGACTAACCTCTTTCATAATAAAAACTGATATTATTAGATGAACCTATTCCAACATCATTAATAGGAGAAACTGATACATTATTTATAAGACAAGGATCAGAATTTGTAGTTGATAATGTAATACTCTTTTTAGTAGTAGTAATATTCTCCAATCCATTGACTACTATATAGTATCCAGTGATAGGTACATTATCCAGTGTATAAGGAGTTGTCCATGTTAGTAATACACTGGATCCATTAATAAAGGTATAATCCAGATCAACAACACTAGCCAATAGACCTAAAGAAGAAAGGACCCATAGCATCATACGCCTAGGGAAATGGGCTGGAATCCTTTAATCATCAGTAGTATACATAATAGTGAGCAGTCACCACCAATATGACCATTACTTTTATTCTATTACTTTACTTTTTTTAACTCTAACTGAATTTTATTTTATTAACCTCCCTTTCTTTATTAACTCTATTCTAGTCTTCCTTCTTCTTGGTTTTTTGTAATTATGCTGGCTTGCCAGTCTGTTTTGGAGCTACGCTCCACACTAACACTATGTCCTAGCCTTACTATTATTTGATTTTTATTCTATTGTGTTTCATTCAGTGTAATTGTGACCTTTTGGTCATATTTTCAAAAAGCAATGAAAGAAGAATACTTTTTATAATTTTTTAAATAATATTTTTTATCATTATAGTTTTTATAGTAAGTTGTGGCTTGCTATCATTGGACTCGCCACGCTTGCGTAGGCGGGTACTAAGCAGTTGGGTTGTCATTCTGTCTGTCATTCTGTCACGAAAATTCCTGTTAATTCCTAGTCAATATCTTTTTTACTGAGCTCTCCTGAGTTATAATTCTTTTTAAGCTTTGAGAAAAAGATAATTTATTTAGCTCCGTTGTATTTTCATAGCAATCCGTGGTAGCAAAAGCGGAATATTTTCAAGAATAGACCACCTTTCCTAGCCAAATCTTCGTGTTTCACTCTATTTGGTCAAGATTAGCATTGATAGGTAGAGAAAAGTACCTAGATTAAAAAATATGTGGGGATTTTCTAATCTCTTTTTTGTTTGCGAGTTACAGTTGCTCAAAGTTTGTGATTTAGCCTCTTCGAAAAATTTTCAGGCAGCATTGGGGAAAGCAAGAGCAACCAAACTATCTCAGTCTCTTTTAAATATCTAGGCAAATTTTTTGTGCTTACTCTTTCTTTGAATAGAGCTTCAGATGCTAAAATAAATTTCAGCTTTTCTTCTTTCTCCTACCCACGTGCCATGTTTATCTGCACTGCAGTGCAGTGCTAGGTGCTGACCACACCTATAATTTATTTTATGGATCAGTGCAGTAATTGGCTAATTGCATTGGTGCACTTTGTCAAAATCTATTATCCTTTTTTCAAATATCAAGTTGCTTATATATATAATATCATGATGGGGGCAATACAAGTAACACATTATCCTTCAGGTGAATCTCAGCAGGCGAGTCCACGCACCATGGTGCTTCATTATCTATGCTGTTACTCTCTTAATTGTGGTCACTCACTCACTCACTGTTTGTGTTACAGGGAAGGCACATAAATAAGAATGAATACTGACAGAGACAAGAATAGCAAAGGCTATTTTGCTTTTTGAAGCAATTAGATTTATGGGTGCCATAAAACTGAAGTTTGTATTGGTGATGATGAATATATTATGTAGGCAGACATGTAGACACACAAACACACTAACCTTGTATCATTAATATTGCTGTTTTACTGAGTACTGACTGTAGGGGTTCATCAGTAAGAGCTCTGCATTTCACTTCAGTATTATTATTATGTTCATAAGCTATTGCTTGTAGCTCTGCTCTTCTAGTACCATTATGAGAACTTGATGTTGCACTAAATCCTTTAGCTATAACATCTGTATTAGTAGCTGGTTCATTGTTAACTCTGAAAGAAAGAAGATCACCACTTCCTTCACAAGAGAAGACAACAGTAGAGTTGAGTGTTGTATTAATAGACACTGGCTGTACTGTTATATCTATATTGTTGATGACAATAACTGCTTGAATAGTATTAGTGATACTTACTAGCACAATGACTTATCTTGGGACTTAACTGAAGTAAAAGGATAAAGGATAGAATGACCATGATAAAATTGCGCACTGAGAATCCAGAGTAGCTAACTAGTCTAGACTCTAGATACGTGATAATAAAGGAATGATCCATAGCCGCGCCCATCACAGTTTAAAATGTTGGATCTAATAATTTTCCTTCTTTTGCTGCAGTACATTGATTGTGCTAGTAAGTAACTAAACATTATATATTTAGCGTTATATTCTCACATTTTATTGTCATTATAGATATAACAGTACAGCCAGTGTCTATTAATACAACACTCAACTCTACTGTTGTCTTCTCTTGTGAAGGAACTGGTAATGAACTTTCTTTTAAAGTTAACAATGAACCAGCTACAAATACAGATGTTATAGCTAAAGGATTTAGTGCAACATCAAGTGTTCATGATGGTACTAGAAGAGCAGAGCTACAAGCAATAGCTTATGAACATAATAACAATACTAAAGTGAGATGTCGAGTTGTTACTGATGAACCTCTACAGTCAGTACTCAGTAATGCAGCAATATTAATGATACAAGGTTAGTGTGTGACATTATTCTTATAATTTCTTCTTTAGGCCTATTGGCTAGTGTTGTTGATCTGAATTATACCTTTATTAATGGATCCAGTGTATTATTAACATGGACAGCTCCTTATACACTGGATAATGTACCTATCACTGGATACTATATAGTAGACTTCAATGAATTACTGAACATTACGACTACTACTAATAATATCACATTATCACCTACTAATCCTGATCCTTGTATATTAAATAATGTATCAGTTTCTCCTATTAATGATGTTGGAATAGGTTCATCTAATAATATCAGTTTTTATTATGAAAGAGGTTAGTCCTACTATGGCTTCATGTACACGTTCACAGTGTATCTTTCAGTTCCTCTCATTACCCCTCCTGTATCAATATTACCAGTAATTGATGGACAACAAATATCATTAAATATCAGTATTAATGTAAGTCAGATGCATTAAGAATAAACACAATCTCAATCAATTTAGGTCAGTGAACTATGCAAAGGAGAGTATCCTAATGGTATAACAGTTACTATACTGAATACTCATAATAATGAGATACAAGATAACAGTATAATAGCACAAGTTAATGATCAACTGATGATAACTGGAGTAACAACTGTACCTAATAATTTAAATGCATTTATTGTTAATATATCATTGAGTAATAATGGAGGAGAATTTCTACCTACACCTTCTTTTGGATTTGGTAAACATGGTTTTACACCAAATGTTTATTTTTATACTTTAGGTTTTCTTGGACGAGTTACTAGCATTGACTCTTCAATCGACAACTGTTCTACTATTAATATAACATGGACTGCTCCTACAGTTGATGATAGAGTATTTATACAGTATTACATACTAAGAATATATGATGCTATTACTGGTAGTCTAGTGGACACTGTGTCAATATATGATACTAGTTATCAGTTTGTGGATAATAATTTATTTATTCATCGGTTATACATATGTTATAACTGGAGTTAATGAATTAGGAGAAGGAATATCTAATAATAATACATTCTCATATCAAAGAGGTACAATAGAATAATATTAAATTATGATTTCATATATTTACACAGTTCCTAGATCAGTCAATGGAGAACTGTTTCTATAGAATATACTTTTA
>NW_003546783.1:8179-12409 GCF_000090795.2 Amphimedon queenslandica
AATTAGGATTAGAGATTATTTTGAAATCAATTTTTTAGCAAAGACATCATACCAAATGATGTTAATTTTTGGTATATTTTATTACACCAATATTGTGTACATGAAGTAGGAAAATAAGAATTCTCTCCTAGTGAAATACCTTAGCTGTGCTATCTAATAAAAAAACAGGGTGCTTTGCTTTTGTCAAATTTTGGACCAACAAGCAAAGCCACAAAGCTGCACTAAAATCCTTTCTAAGAAATGTGAGACAGACTTTCACTTTTAAATCAATGCAAGCATGCAAACCATAGGAATGCATTATGACAAGGTGATCAATGCAGAAAAGAAAGAAATTCTAAAGTCTTCAATGTCTTTGTTAGAATCTTATTTATAAAATTGTGTTATTCATCAATCTAATAATTATTTATCACATTTCCTGTCAACATGATTGCTGCATGCATCAGAAGAAAGAGCTAAATACAGTGAAGAGATCGTTTGCAAGCCAATTATGGTTTCATGGTTCTGATGCTTTGCTTGACATTAAAATACTATTTGATGGTTTGTGTTTAAGCTGTCTTTGCCCGATAAGCAGAGTATTGTATTAGTTAAGGAAGCTTTACCTATTGGAGAAAGATACAGGGTAAATAAGGAAGACACTAAACAAGCTTTGAGATATTCCCATGATATGAGTCTCATGTTATATTATCTAGAAGTTATAAATGTTGTCTTTATTGATTCTAAGCCAATCCTCAAGAATTTTTCATAATTATTAGCTCTCACATACGTTGATGATAGAATCAACCCAGTTTCTCAAGCTGTCGCTACTCGCTAACAATCTCAAGGCAGTATTTTGTCAATGATGAGCATTTAAAGTCAAATTCTGTTGTATTTTTTCTGCCAGTGTTCCAGTTGTCTGACATAATCAGACTCCAATACACTACTTCATTCCTTATGCTCTGATGTCGGAATCAACTCAAATGTTCTACACAGCATAAGGACATCATTGTATTTCAAAAAATGTAACAAAAATTTGAGGTAACTTTGGAGTCATTTTTTTAAATAGCCAAGCTATAGCCTTCAATATTCTTCAAAATTTTGGTATTTTTTTAAAAGGGCCATGACTTAATAATTGGAGTCTTAATTAGCTCAACTTTCTACATAGCATAAGGACATCAATGTGTATCAGAAAATGTGATAACAATTTGGGGTGATTTCAAAGTCATATTTTGGAGAAAATCCCCAGGCTACATGTAACCTAACAGCACTATCTATAGTAGTTAATAAACTTAGTGCTTGTGTTATGAGTTGTTTTTAAAGGGGTGAGCCTTAAGCAAGCAATGATTCCCTCTCCAACAACCTTTATCTCTTTACCAGGATATATAACATCAGTTATTATTACTGTAATGAGTCTATTGTCCAGTGAAGATATGTACATGTACATTGCACTGCATCAGTCCATGTATGATGTAGTAATTGTGTTCTGTTACTGTGTTACATTCCTGTATTGCCAAATTTCAAAATTCTTGAAAAAAATACTATATCACTGGTAAGCATGTACATATGGCAAATTTTATTTTGGTAGCTAAAAAAGCATGCACAATATGCTTGCATATGCAATGGTAAGATGACGTTGTAATACGTTGGCTCAACTTTGCTGGAGAAAATGGCGTGGCTGCTAGGATCAAAATGGTGGCGTTGGGAGGGTGAAAGTTTTAAACTTGTTGCAGTTCCTCCCGTTCAGCAGTAGCCTTGACCCGGGGTACTGGCAGGAGTTAGGGAAGAGGAAACTCGAAGATTATCAGCTAAGAGAGGACCCGGTCCCTATCAGGGGCAGCTATGGGAACTATTACCGAGTATTACAGGAACATTAGCACTCCTTTCCTATCCCTGGATTATACTGCTTTTGATGTGGGATACCAGCCTATTGGGCTAGACTTACCTTCTCCTGGTCTCCTACGAAACATGCGCCTCCTTCAACAACATTGACAAGAAGGAGTTACTTGATACCTGTGGTCGTCTCATTTTGGAGAGTATTAAAAATGGTGATTGCCTCAAAAACCCGTCCCTCCTGACGTCATTCCTGTTACTCACATACGCCAACTTAAAGAAGTATTGTTTCAATTATTGGTTTGGATTCCCTACCCTCTCCCCCTCCAGTCCATTCACTTATAGATCTATTAGTCGTTTGGATACTCTTTTTAAAGACTCCGACCTCCAGCACTTGGTTTCTCGTTATGACGACTTTCAATTGGAACACAAAAGTGTTGGGTCCTTTCTAGTCGATTAAGAAGGTTCTAAATTAACTCCGAAACTTTTGACGTGTATTGAAAAGGTTTTTAAAGAAGGGTGCGATAGATTATCGATTGGTTTCTGTGACCCTAGTACTCTTGATTCTAACCCAGGCTGGCCTCTGAGGAATTTCTTGTACTTCATTTCACATACTTAATTGGGATAACGTTTTAAAGGAAGTAGACATTCTCTGTTACCATGACAACACGAGAGACGGGATGCATTTGATTGATAATCCCTCTCTCCCCCCCCTCTCTCTCTCTCTCTCCTTGTAGAAGACTTATATAGTTGGTTCTACTAATGATGGTCTCAGTTGTTGTATGCTAAAGATTGACAGAACACAATCAGGAGCTGCTGGACTAGTGGTTGAAGAAGATGAGAAAGAATATCAACAAAATGAGGTAGAGGAAGAGAGAGAAAAGGTTTATTGATAGTGTATGATTATCTGTTAAGGTTCAAGAGACCCTTACAATGTTAGAGAGTACCAATCAGAACTTCACCACTTGTTATAAAGGAGGACTACAGCAAGTGGCACCAGCTTTTGGGATTGTTGGTAATTAAGCATTTAACAAGCAGTATAATTAAATATATATATATACATACATACATATATATATATATATATATATATATATATATATATATATATATATATACACACACATGGGTGTACTTATTATTATGACCCTATTATAAATGGACTTGTACATATACATGTACGTGTATAACAAAATAGCAATTTTATATATTTATTTATTACTTAGTTTTATCCTCATTACTAAAAGTTCCCTTTTAATGAAACTATTATTATAATTTCATTATTTTAGGTTTTATCAGATTCCTTGAAAGCTATTACATTATTCTCATCACCAAACGAAAACCGTGAGTTATTATCATTACCATGGCAACAGGCTCCACCCCTCCTCCCCCACAGTGTTGCTAATATTGGTGGTCATATATTGTATAAAATTGAAGACACTGCCATGCACTGTCTGTCAGCTCCTACTGGTAGACCAGCTCATCCTGATGAATCAAAATACATTAAAATATTTCAAAATGTTGATCTATCGTCTAGTTTTTATTTCAGGTCAATAATATTTATAATAATTATTAATGATTTTTATTGTACATGTTTTGTCTTTGTTAGTACATTCAATTGGATTATTGTGTCTTTTTATGTTCACAATAATAATTATAATCATTACATTGATAACTGTGATAAATATCATACATGTATGAACCATATGAAAATCTCCCAGTGTTCTGTATTACATGTAGGTATTAATTTTTTGAGGAGTAAAATTTTGATGGATTGCTACATTTTTGATGATTTGTGGGACAATTTGTAACCATGTGCCATTGAGCATGCACATAATGGTTTAAAATAACATGCTTAATTAATTAAAAAAATATCTATCAAAATGCAAAAATCACTTTCTGAAAATTAATATTATTTATTATTATTATATTCCCCTCCAGTTATTCTTATGATGTAACTCATTCCCTTCAGTTCCAAATGAGGACTTCAGGGGGTCCTATGCCTCCGTCCTGTCTTAGGTTTATATGGAATGAGTACTTACTGGAGAACCTTGAGGGCTTCGTACACTCAAGATGGATACTCCATATAATATGTGGATTCATGTCACAAATCAGTGAGTAATGAATGACCATGTGCTTGAATTGGGGAACTTTAAAAATTAGTAAAAAATCCAAACTTGATTGGAATTAGCTCAAACTTCCTACACGACATAAGTTTATGTATATGTATCAGAAAATGTAATAAAAATGGAGAATTTTCTCCTTGAAATTTTTGGTGAAATTTGGCCTAAGACCCTGTACTATAGTACAGGGACTTTTGCCCGATTTTTGAGCAACTTTAAAAATTCATAAAAAATCTAAACTTGATCAAAATCAGCTCAAACTTTCTACACAACATAAGAACATCTATATGCATTAGGAAAT
>NW_003546783.1:12874-14223 GCF_000090795.2 Amphimedon queenslandica
CTGTATTACATGTAGGTATTAATTTTTTGAGGAGTAAAATTTTGATGGATTGCTACATTTTTGATGATTTGTGGGACAATTTGTAACCATGTGCCATTGAGCATGCACATAATGGTTTAAAATAACATGCTTAATTAATTAAAAAAATATCTATCAAAATGCAAAAATCACTTTCTGAAAATTAATATTATTTATTATTATTATATTCCCCTCCAGTTATTCTTATGATGTAACTCATTCCCTTCAGTTCCAAATGAGGACTTCAGGGGGTCCTATGCCTCCGTCCTGTCTTAGGTTTATATGGAATGAGTACTTACTGGAGAACCTTGAGGGCTTCGTACACTCAAGATGGATACTCCATATAATATGTGGATTCATGTCACAAATCAGTGAGTAATGAATGACCATGTGCTTGAATTGGGGAACTTTAAAAATTAGTAAAAAATCCAAACTTGATTGGAATTAGCTCAAACTTCCTACACGACATAAGTTTATGTATATGTATCAGAAAATGTAATAAAAATGGAGAATTTTCTCCTTGAAATTTTTGGTGAAATTTGGCCTAAGACCCTGTACTATAGTACAGGGACTTTTGCTCGATTTTTGAGCAACTTTAAAAATTCATAAAAAATCTAAACTTGATCAAAATCAGCTCAAACTTTCTACACAACATAAGAACATCTATATGCATTAGGAAATGTAATAAAAACAGAGAATTTTCTCCTTGACATTTTTTGTGAAATTTGGCCAAAGGGACTTTTGCCCGATTTTGGAGTATTTTTAATATCAGTGATTATCTGAATGATAGTCTTTTATTGGTTTAGATATTTCAGTTTTTGGTCATCCTATATACTTGAAACTCATCGCCAGAAGGTCTCGTAATTTTGCTGGTACCAGATACCTTAAGAGAGGAATCAATGATGAGGTAAGACCAACCTCCAGTGACCTTACAATGTATCATGTACTGTTTGTTTTCTTTATATTACTGTACAGCTAACCACCAGTGATCTGATGTACATGTACATGTATGACAAACTATTCATACATTTTCTATGTGCATATACATGTACACGAACATGTACGTGTACATGTAATTCTAACTAGTTTCATTAGTCTTACAGTACACATACAGTTTTGCATGTTTAATTGTTGCATCTACACTCTACTATACCCACGCGTTGACATGTACAGTACATGCATTATACAGTTGTATCTACATGTACATGTACATGTATTTACATTGTACATGTAAAAAAAGCATATGTACATGCCATAGGCGGCTGCAGGGTCGGGCATTTAGGGGCAATGCCCGACCAAAAATTCTGACCGGAAGTGTGACATCACCATAA
>NW_003546783.1:15512-18666 GCF_000090795.2 Amphimedon queenslandica
GGACTACTGGATGAGCCACACCTTCCTTTTGACTGTGATACCATGAGACTGTTTGAGGAGGCATATGAGGACCTGGGGGATAGTCAAGCTATACAGTATGGTGGATCAACACTGGTACATAGGTACGCTGGTACATGTACATTTGTACGCTGGTATATGTACATTGGTATGCTGGTACATGTACATTGGTACGCTGAAACATTTACATTGGTACACTGGTACATGTACATTATGCGCTGGTACATGTACATTGGTACGCTGGTACATGTACATTGGTACGCTGGTACATGTACATTGGTACACTGGTACATGTACATTGGTATTGTTCCTACATGTTTGTTATTATTTATTTATTTATTTACATAGTCTTTGGCTGTTGGTACATGTACATTGGTACGCTGGTAAATGTACATTAGTATGCTGGTACATGTACATTGGTATGCTGGTACATGTACATTGGTATAGTGATTTAGTGGTACAGTGTATAACGGATAATATTGGCTAAGTGGTCTATAGACATTGTACATGTATAAAGGTGTCCTTATTGGGGCGAGCAAAAGCGAGCCCCACATAATCGAGTCGAGTATGTCTGTCTGTCTGTCTGTCTGTCTGTTTGTTTGTACACGTACGTCACTCCTATTTATGCGTCTATAAAAAGATAATAATCACACATTTTAAAATGATAATTTTGATAATTACGGTACCACGTGCAAAGACAATGAGTAAGAGTAAAGCAACTTAACTGGAAGAGAGGAGTTGAAGAGTACTTAAGAAACAAGAGAAGCTGAAGTTTAAAACATGAGTTATTCACAAGAAGATGCTTGTGAAGCTCGTCGACTTCTTCGTAATGAGCGTGAGGAGGAGAAAAGAGCGAGGAGGTCCAATAAGGAGAAATGCTAGAGATGGTCTTGTCACACCCAAAGACAACAAATGGAGTCTCCTTCTGGCTTCTGAGACCAACCATCTTCCATCCTAGATCTATATAACTGCAGAGATTCTTCACTCAAAGCTAGAAACTATGAAATTCCTTCCATGCTTGCAAATTCTGCATTAGTGTATTGACATCGACATTCAACATTTAATAGCCACTACATCATTGTCGATCATTGTCTATATAAACATTGTATATTGCTAATCGAAATGTTAATCATTTTGCTCGCCCCTCAATGTTTTACATTCGCCTAGTTATAGATGCTACACTGATTCATGATTATTGGGGCGAGCATAAGCGAGCCCCACTCAGGCGAAGTCTCCCTTCCTCCCTCCCTCTGTATGTACATGTATGTATGTACGTACGTCTCCAGTCACGCCTATTCTGGTCACACCCCATGTGTACACAATATCTATTTTAAAATCAATGATCTAATGCGGTAGCATTGTAATGAAATATTTTCATTGATGTGGGTGTGGTTGCAATGAAATAAAAATGGCACCTACCTTAGCCAATCTTACTTGCAGCAACATAGGACTGATCTCTTGTCAAGACACTTTGTCAACAGAGAAAATTCAAGAAAACACACATAAATCTTCAAGTTTTTATTAATTATGGTTGAATGACAGAATATAAAAGCACTTCAAATGGCTCATAAGTCATCAGAGAAAAGAGAGTCTAAAAGTACTGTGCTTGAAAATATCATAGTAAAATTAAATTATACTTATTAAAGTTACAACTGAGATTCTTCACTGCTAATAAAGCTAGAAGAGCAAGCTATAAAATTTCCTTTCATGCATGCAAGTCACAAGTTCTGAGCTGCTCTGCATGTGTATCATTCAAGTTACAATTTAACAACAACATTAGCCTTTGTGACATCTAAACATTGTATATTGCCATGCTAGCTTGTGCTCGCCCCTTCAATGTTCTACATTCACCTAGTTATTGGGGCGAGCCTGAGCGAGCCCCACATAAATGAGACGAGTATGTATGTATGTATGTATGTATGTATGTATGTATGTATGTACACGTACGTCACCCCTATTTATGCGTAATACGGTAGATGCTTAGCATTGAAAAGGGTATTTAATCTTACCTCGGGTCCACCTGCCTACCGTGGTCTGTACCGATTGCCTAAACAATGAGACGGTGGCCACACTGCCCTGAGGAAGTGTGGCCAATGTATGGGCCCCACTTCAGCCTCGCCCCCCAGAATAACCGGGCCTTTCATGCGTTCCGGTCCACCATGCCGGGGGGTTCTCCGCCCACGCAATGACATTCTGTGGGCGGACTAAACCCCCTGGCCTCCCGCCCCCTCATTGTGGTTGCACGAGGTGTGCCTCGAGGGGGAATCCGGAAACCCTCAAGGTGGTCCCACCCATATTTGGGGTGGGGCCAACCATCGGAGGGGATGACCCACAGATCATTATCTAGGGGGCAGAGCTTCCGTGGTGCCCATACTATCACACTGGGAAGGGACCCAGTGGAAAACCTAAACCTACTAGATGTTGGGTGGGTGGTGGAAGAACAATCGGTGGTGCTTCTTCCATGCTTGAAATCCTAAATGAATGCTGGATGATGCTGGTCACCCACGCATGCACACAACTGAACTGCGTGGGCGTACAAGTGGGTTGCTACATTTGCATACTACCCACGCCATGCAGTGGGTGCGTGGGCGGTCAACCCAAGCGAGGATGGCCCCTGCTGATTAACTCCATTTAAACCATTGCTCTAAATGACAATTAATCTTACCTCGGGTCCACCTGCCTACCGTGGTCCACCGTCCTCTGTACCGATTGCCTAAACAATGAGACGGTGGCCACACTGCCCTGAGGAAGTGTGGCCAATGTATGGGCCCCACTTCAGCCCCGCCCCCCAGAATAACCGGGCCTTTCATGCGTTCCGGTCCACCATGCCGGGGGGTTCTCCGCCCACGCAATGACATTCTGTGGGCGGACTAAACCCCCTGGCCTCCCGCCCCCTCATTGTGGTTGCACGAGGTGTGCCTCGAGGGGGAATCCGGAAACCCTCAAGGTGGTCCCACCCATATTTGGGGTGGGGCCAACCATCGGAGGGGATGACCCACAGATCATTATCTAGGGGGCAGAGCTTCCGTGGTGCCCAAACAGCCCACTACTTCCTTANATTCTTCCTCCCCCAACCTGTCTCTCTTATGTCTCAATAATATTGATATGATAGATAATAAGTCGGGAGTAGAGTAAG
>NW_003546783.1:19489-28781 GCF_000090795.2 Amphimedon queenslandica
CAATGATCTAATGCGGTAGCATTGTAATGAAATATTTTCATTGATGTGGGTGTGGTTGCAATGAAATAAAAATGGCACCTACCTTAGCCAATCTTACTTGCAGCAACATAGGACTGATCTCTTGTCAAGACACTTTGTCAACAGAGAAAATTCAAGAAAACACACATAAATCTTCAAGTTTTTATTAATTATGGTTGAATGACAGAATATAAAAGCACTTCAAATGGCTCATAAGTCATCAGAGAAAAGAGAGTCTAAAAGTACTGTGCTTGAAAATATCATAGTAAAATTAAATTATACTTATTAAAGTTACAACTGAGATTCTTCACTGCTAATAAAGCTAGAAGAGCAAGCTATAAAATTTCCTTTCATGCATGCAAGTCACAAGTTCTGAGCTGCTCTGCATGTGTATCATTCAAGTTACAATTTAACAACAACATTAGCCTTTGTGACATCTAAACATTGTATATTGCCATGCTAGCTTGTGCTCGCCCCTTCAATGTTCTACATTCACCTAGTTATTGGGGCGAGCCTGAGCGAGCCCCACATAAATGAGACGAGTATGTATGTATGTATGTATGTATGTATGTATGTATGTATGTATGTATGTATGTATGTACACGTACGTCACCCCTATTTATGCGTAATACGGTAGATGCTTAGCATTGAAAAGGGTATATAAATTCAGTTTTCAATATTTCATTAAAAGTGGGAGTGGCCACAATGAAATAAAATGGCGACCAACACACATGGAAAAGTCATGAGTTTTCTAGCAGCAAAATAAGACAGAAGTTCTGTCCAAAGGCTTCTCCAACAGCCAGGCAAGGTTATAGATGCAATAAAGTAACTATGAAACTTGTTTTTGCTGATAACTCGACTTACTGTACTCGCATACTACTGTCCAAATGCTGCAAGGAATGTCAAGAAAGCAGATATGCCATCTTTATTGATGTGAATGACTTTGAATGTCAGTCTCAGCCTGAACTAACTTGGACAGTTGGACTACATTGCTACAGTTGCCTATCTAGCCATATCATTGTGCAGTGACTTTCATTTGTGCAGTGACCGTTTCCGCTAGCTATCTTTAATGCTTTCCAAATGCTAAACTTGATTTGATTGCAAAGGTAGGTCAAGAACTACACTGCACTCAATCAAGTTCTGAGCTGCTTAAGTTGCAATGTCATGAGTATTGTTAGTCTGTCAATATCTATTGTATGTACATTGCTTTACTTGCTTAGGCTCACCCCTTCAATGTTTTACATTCACCTAGTTAATTTATTATTCTTTTAGGATACAAACTTATCGTAAAGTGGCTCCAATGAAGAATCATGGATGAGACATATACACAAGCACTCTGAGGTACTATAGGAACACATTCACTGGTAAGACTGGTAGTGGCCATGGCTTTAATCCATGACCACACCCACTAGACGCTGACAAGCAGATGGCTATTAACATGTTCCTTGGAGTGTTTGTACCAAAACAAGGAGAAGCCAATGTATGGGAACTATCAACTGATTATTATCTACACCATAGGACAGCTAGGGAATCACAATCACTGAAACTGTTTAAGAGGTGGGTGGGGCAGTACATGTACATGTACATGTATACATGTATTTCATAAAGTAACTGTACATGTACATGTATGTTCCATAGATCAGGTTATATTGTAGTAGCTTTTATAATAATAATATTAGATTCTTATTTCTATTGCTAACACAACCAATAATTATCATTCTTCTACTGTACATGTAACTAGTGAAATATTTTGTGTAGCATAATTTCCAAAATAATAAATTATAGTTTGTTTTTAATAATTGGAGTATGATAATGTATTTATATTTACTTTTAGTCCTACCAAATGGTGGAAAGATGAACTGATATCATCACTACCTTTACCACAATATGAAGGACAAGGTTTGACACACACACACACACACACACACACGTCTATATGTACATTTGTACATGTCATTGTACTTACACCGTGTAGAAAGTTTGAACTGATTCCGATCAAGCTTGGGTTTTTTACAAATTTTTAAAGTTGCTCCAAAAGGGAGCAAAAGTCCCTGTACTATAATATGCCCATATTTGTCAAAATTGAAAAGTGCAGCTGTAAACTTTCTGACGCATGTACATGTACATGTACACTGCATTGATGACATTAATTAAGAGTTATGTTATATTCCTAATTACTTGTAATATGTTTATCATTAAATATTATTTTTCTAGTTATTGCTAATGCTGAAGATGATCCTGAAGAAGAAGGACCCACTCCTCCAGCAATACCTCATATTAGTAATGACACTACTGACAGAAACAGTTTTGATGAAATATACAAAACTTACGAACTAACCGACTTTGATAGACTACTGAGCACATCTGTTGTAAGGACTGGAGAGTAAGTTAATTTGTTGATATTTTTATTTTGTTTATTTTTGTTGTTGTTTACATGTTTTGTTTGTTTGTAGTAATGTTGTGTCCCTTGATAGTGAAGGTGGTGCTATTCAAGGTAATCCTTTTGTAGTGAGAGACAAAATGAAGACGAAAGTGGGGTAGGGGAATAAATAAATAAATAAGATGATTATACAGTGTAGCCTCTATATAATAGACACTTTAGGACTAGAAATTTTGAGAGGTGTCCTTTATGTGGAGGTTATTTTATACAGTAAGGAATGTAATTGGTACACTAGGTGCTGTTTGTTAAATGGAAGTGTATGCTATAGAAAAATACCCAAGGCTGTAGTCTATGGTTTTTTTCAAAAGATGGCTCCGAAATCATCCCAAATTTTTATTACATTTTGTGATACATATTGATGTCTTTTGCTGTGTAAAAAGCTTGAGCTGTTTCTGACTAATAATTAGTGTTATGAGCACTATACCACCTCTGTGTGTGTGTGTTTGTGTTTCGACCTAACCCCCGGGCTATGTCTCAGGACCCAGCTACCATAACCATAGCCTAGCGCTGGGCTTGCACCTCGATGGCATCTTCAAAGCTCAACACATCCATTGACTTAAGAGTCGAAATTAACAGAATATGGGGTTTCCCTTCTATTTAAAAATGCTTACTGGGCAAGGGACAGACAGTCTGGCCTTGAGAACCAGAAATGGCGGGTTAAAGATCTTTTATGGGGCCCCAACTCTCCCTGCACTGTCTGAGCCTCACTCAGCTATTGGTTTAACTGATAAGGTGTTTGTGTAACTGAACTTTATGTTAACTACTCCTATGCAGTATGCACACAGTTATAGTTTATGTTACATATAAAGGACACTGTATGCTACATGTACTTTGTTTATACAGTTGATTTTTGATTATAAATTGTTTTAAAATACATGACTTACAGGGAATGCTGTCTTTCTTTACTGTCATCTCACAACTAGATGCTGCCATGCTTTTTTTAATTGGTACTTAAATATTTATGTACATGTAGGTAGGTATTAAATCATTAATTAAATTTCATGTGTGTGTGTGTGTGTGTGTGTGTGTCATCTATTGATTTATGATTGAGTAGTTTTTAATTAATGGTTCATTAATGTGTAGTAATGGTAGTCCTTATTAGGAAGTAAGATATGTACGTAATTAATTAACTACCCACACACACACACATGCACTGTTTTGTAGCCCATGGTTTTTTTCTCCAAGATCACTTCAATTTTTAATTACATTTTCATAGCATAAAAACATCAACGGGATAATGATGTCCTTATGCTGTGTAAAACATTTGAGCTGTTTCTGACACGTAATTTTCAAGTTACAGCCATTTTAAGAAATCGGCTAATTTTTGAAAAATACCCAAGACTTTATGCCCATGGTTTTTCCAAAAATTGGCTCCGAAATCATCCCAAATTTTTATGACATTTTCTGATACGTATCGATGTCCTTCTGCTTTGTAAAAAGTTTGACAAAAAATTAGTGTTATGAGCACTCTGCCACCTGTGTGTGTGTGTTTGTGTGTGCGTGCGTGCGTGCGTAATCTATTGATTTATGATTGAGTAGTTTTTAATTAATGGTTCATTAATGTATAGTCATGGTTGTCCTTATTAGGAAGTAAGATATGTACGTAATTAATTATGTAGTAACTGCCCACAAACACACACACACACATCAGGTTAATCACAATCTTACATGTTCATGAAAATATTATTAAGATTCTCTACTACAACCTAAACCCAAAGTCTGTGAAACCTGATGTACATGTACCTTACTAGTTACTATTAGTGATTTTGATATTACTAACGTGTAAAAATAAAATTACAAAATGGTTCAAATTTTATCCCCTTCACTATACAATAACCTCATTATTGTCCTCTCTCTCTCTCTCTCTCTCTCTCTCTCTCTCTCTCTCTCCCTCCCTCCCTTCCCCTCCCTCTCTCTCTCCCTATAGCTCCAGTAGTTCCAAGATGGCTGCTAAAAGAGGATTCAGTGTTGGTATACCACAGACTGAGCCAGCAGAAGCTGATGAGTATTCATCAGACAGTGAGCCTGAGGATGAGAGGACTGGTGATCAGTATACTCACCCAAACAACAAGACTCTAATGTCACTACTAACACTCACTCCTTCACTTCTTATTGTACTCCCAATGGTCTCCCCAGTTCTATTGATTACTATGGGTTTGAGTGTAGGGATCCTTCAAAAAAGGGCATGAAGACTTATGAAAGGCAAAAGCAATTATACTACTGAGTGATTTTTGAAAAAAATGAAACAGTTTGACTTCTAAAACACTCAAAATTTAGCCAGAGAACATGTATTATTCTGCTACACATTTAAAACAGCCACCTTTTTTAGAAGCAGGTGCACCGTGCAGGAGACTAATGCTATGGGCTGTTGCCTCTGAAACCATGTTATTGAATTATAGTTTCCTTCAATATAATCAGTTGTTTATTGAGATACTTATTAAATTACAGTTTCCTTCAGTTTAATCATTCTTGTGGTCAGTGCCACATACTGTTGACATGTAGTCACTAGTCCACTACATGAGTTTGTACTGTGTCAATATAGCAGGTGCATTTGTAGATGTAACAGAGAATATTAATGTCAGTGATTTTTTCATTTTTTTCCTTTTTAACTGTTTAAGACATGATGCTACAAGAAAGACAAAGGAAGCAAAAAAAGTAGCTAGATATGGTCCTCGTCCAATTTCAAATGATGACATAGCTATGTACTCACAATTTGACAGATGATTATTTTATTGTGTGTTATATATGACTATTTGATTATGTGTTCACCACTTTCTGTGGTGGCTTGTGTGTTTTATCCCACGAGTGTGTTTGAATAATAACATTGATAGTTAATAGTTAATGCTATGTCCTAGAACTGGAATTGTTGCTGATTTTTGGTGATAATAGCATTGCTAAAATTAGCATAGCTAATCCATTAGCTACTACTTGTGATAAATGTTCATATTATACTGCCATTAATACTGTCTCTCTCTTTTGTTCTTTTGTTTATCACTCTTATGTTGTTATTGTTTATCATTTGCTTGTTATTGTTTATTTTCTGATGTTGAAATTATTTATGGTAACACAAGCTACAATGTACATTGCTACATTAATTGAGTGCAGTGTGTGGGTATGTGAGGTGAGATATGTATGGTATGTTATTATTGAGCTAGTTATTATTAATAGTGTAGACTGTAGAGGCTGTTTACTGGAGGAGATGTCATCAAGTAAGTGACCTGTTGACCTGTTCTCTTTCTTTCCCTTACTTTACTCCTCTGTATCCTCTGCTTATTATAACTATTCACTATATTACTGTGTCCTCTTTTTATCTATAGTCTATCAACCAGTGAAGAGGAGGGATCACTCTACAGTACAGGTAGGAGACTACCTATACATGTGGGGTGGGGACCAGCCTGATCTCCCTGAAGTACACAATAATGAGAAGAAGAAATCAATGTGTTCTGTAGTGGAGGTCTGTCACCTACCAACTGGTGAGTGGGTACAAAAGCCTACCACTGGTGACCCTCCACTTGGTGTCTGGGGATATGCTGCTGCTGTCATTAGAAATGAAATATTCTTTTTTGGAGGAGATTGTGGTCATAGTTACTGTTTTCATAATAGTTTATACAGGTAAACATAATAATTACTGATAAATATTATTATGATATTATATATAGTTTTAATGTTGATACCTTCAATTGGAAGGAACTCTCTCCTACTACATCTCATCATAGTCCTATGATGAAGGGCTACTCTGGCATGATAGCAATAAAAGTGAATGACGAGGACTATCTTGCAGTAATTGGAGGAGATGGACTATCTTCTAATAATTCCCCTCCACAACCTGGTGCCCAGTACAGTAGACATGATGTTTTTCAATTTTGCAATGAAGTACATATGTACAGATTAAAAACTGGTCAGTATAATATGATATTAGGTTTATAAATGTAGTTTATACAGTAATTAATTTGATGTACTTATTATATGTGTGTATGTCATCATAATCCTCCTGGTTACATCTTAGTACCCAACTACCATAACTATAGCCTATAGCGCTGGGCTTGCACCTTGATTGTAAGTACCAGTCTCCTCAGAGATTAACATACCCATTGACTTACTAGTCACTATCAACAGACTGAGGGGTTTCCCCATTATTTAAAATTGGTTTGCTAGGGAGGAGTCAGATAGTCCAGTATTGAGAACTGGATGTGACAGGTTAAATGTTCTTGTGGTATCCCAACTCTCCCTGTTCTGTCTGATCCACACTAGACTATGTTCTAATGTATCCATCTCTTGTGTTCTAATAGTTATAAAAATATAAATATTTTCAAGTTTGTAATTAGATACTGTACAAGGTTCTCCCCAGACAGTGGTGGAATGTGGTTAAGGTTTGTTCCTGCCCCATACCTCACTCCTTCTCTTGGCAATAGTAACCTACTGTATCCATGGCTTTGCATATAAATTTTGATGAAGCTTCATTTTTCTAATGGCCATATTTCAAGTGCCAAATTTTCTCCCCTTTTACATATACATGTACAATCATTTGTCCAATATGACTAATTCACAGTGTGTGTGTGTTCATATTATTTTTATTATTTTTAGGTGAATGGACTTCACCAACTGTCACTGGAGAGAGACCACCTCCTACTGATCAGTTCACTTTAACATCAATAACTAATACCACTGCAATATTGTTTGGTGGTGATATTAATGATAGAGTCAGTAATGATGTGTATACATTTCAATTTACTGATACATCAGTAGTGAGTGTATTATGATTTTTCGTTATAGTGTGTGGGTGTGATTTATGAATATTGAATTTTTTTAGAAATGTACAAAGTTTTCTAATCCTGGAGGATCAGTACAATGGCCTAAGGAGAGATATGCTCATTCCAGTGTATTGATCAACTGTAGCTCAGGACCACACCTACTAGTGGTGGGTGGAGGGGGTACCAATGACTGTTGGTTGTTGAATATAAACAAAATGAAATGGAAAGAACTGGTAAGTATTATAATATAATTGTGGTGAGCATGAGTGAGTCCTACTAGTACGAGACCACTGTGATCTGTCTGTCTGTACGTATACTTCATTCCTCAACAGGGGCGTAGCTGGGAAGGAAATGATAAGAGGGCCCAGAGATGAGTGGCACGCGAAGCGCGCGGAAAATTTAGACACACGCCTTTTTGGTACTTGTATAGTGCACTAAAATATAATTTTTGCGTATTTTAAAGCATCAAATTCTTACATTTTTAACAATGATTAATATAAAACAAGTGTTTTGTTTTTGCCTATACTACTCATTTCTTGTACATTTGCTGCTGTGCAATGTATTGTAAATGATTAAGAGGTGATTAATTTTTATTACTAAGTGGTAGGTAATAAAACAAACAATAAATATCATTATCAACAAAAATTGATGGGGGCCCAGGACCCTGTAGGCCCCTGTTCCTCAATAATAATCAATTTAATACAGTACAACTGGTCAGTATAGACATGTGTATATGATAAAAAATGAAACATTATGCTATATGAGTAGTTTTTAAGTGAGTGTGATTGACAATGGAGGAGAAAGGAGAAGGAGAGATTAATTTTATTAACCAGATATATTATTTTATCATTATTTTTAATTATATAGACTAATATACCAGACAGTGTCACTGATAGACGGCGTAATTCTCTCTCAGTTTGGAATGAGACACAGACCACTCACTGGATAATTGAGTTTGGAGGAAGGAGAGGTGATTCATACCTCAGTGATACAAGATTTATTGAAATTGGTGAGTAGCTACATTCATATACAATGTGTATTGACAAGAGTGGATAATTATTTAGGTATTGATAATAATAATATTACACTGCCAATTAAAAATTTTAGTTTGAATCATGACTGGTATCAATCAGGATCAGCCTGATACATTCCTGTATCATGGGTTTTGGGCAGCCTGCAATCACCCATGATACAACCATGCTGGAGTATGGCCCTGGTTCAGCCAGAGCAACAGACATGATTCAACATTGATGCCATGCAGTCAGGGCTGAATCAAAATAGACATCAGGCTTAATTAATTGATTTTGGGTAGTGGCCTGTATCAGAGATGATAATTCTTGGCTGTACAATAAAGAATGAGTGAGGGGTGTGGCTTAATGTATGATCATACATGCCTACTAAAATTAATTTACTATAATTATAGCATTAAAAGTGTGAATTTATAGTGAATGTGAAATGAGTGCTAACAATGCCTCGTGTTGACACCCAAACACACCCACTCTTAATTAAACATTATTATTATTATTATTATTATTATTATTAGTATCTAGTACTGGTGATTTGGTAGTACAGTCAGTACTGGACATTAATGAATATCAGAAGAGAAGAATACAAGGTATTAACACATACATGTACATGCACATGTACCAAACACATGTTTCACTTATGTGAGGTACGCTCATGCTTGCTGGCCAATAAATAATTCTATTTCATGTATTAGTAGCTAATGAGATTCCTAACCATCTATTGTTTTGATAAAACCTTTTCACAATCATAACAGAATCCATTGTAGTAGAGCAATCATAAGTACATACACACAATCTGTAATGGTTAGGTAATACACTCACTAATGTAACACACACTAATCTAATAATGTAATAGACATCTTTGTGTATAGACAACACAGTTCCTGCTATGTTTATTAATTATAATGCTATTTTATTATATTATATAGATGCTGTAGTGAAGTGGATGGAGGAAGGGAGTGTTGATCTAACTGTTACTCGTGTTAATATGCTTGGTGCTCCTGGAGCTGGTAAAACCTGTTCACAGCTCCTCCTACTAAATGAAGACCCACCCACTA
>NW_003546783.1:29822-32506 GCF_000090795.2 Amphimedon queenslandica
TTGTCTATTAGTACGTAAGCTACTCACAACAGCTATTGATAATAGCAGTGATGCCATGCACCTCAAGCATAATCACGTCAATGCATTTGCTTGCCCTTACAATGAGAGCTGCTATTGCATTGTAAATGAAGGTCACCATAAAGTAGCTGATTGTACAGTTTGTGGTGAATCTCCTGCTCTTAGTGATGACTACTGGACCTGGTTTAATGATGCACAAGGTATGTGTATACTAATAATTATTATTTATAATTTGTCACCTGTGTATAGGACCTGTTGGTAACAATGGAACACAAACAAAACAAGATATTGATCAGCCATCAGATGAAAGTAAAGAATTATTGTTATTATTATTAATATCATTATTATTATTGTTGTTGTTTTTATTATTTTTAAAAATCATTTAGGACCTGTTGAGAGTAACAATGAAAAACAAACAGAACAAGATAATGATCAGTCATCAGATGAAAGTAAGGAACTATTGTTGTTGTTGTTGTTATT
This sequence comes from Amphimedon queenslandica, assembly GCF_000090795.2. NCBI lineage: Eukaryota > Metazoa > Porifera > Demospongiae > Haplosclerida > Niphatidae > Amphimedon > Amphimedon queenslandica. The sequence continues at coordinate 30,321 of NW_003546783.1, forward strand.
ATTGTTATTTTTTATCATAACGTACATGTACGTATGTGTATGCTAATGATTATTATTTATAATTTATCACTTGTGTATAGGACCTGTTGAGAGTAACAATGGAACACAAACAAAACAAGTTCATGACCAATCATCATATAAAAGTAAGGAACTGTTAACTTTATTTTTATCATATTATTGCTTTATATTGCTATTATTTTAATGCAGACCTCCTGTTAGACAAGAAGCCTGAAAAGAGTGACCTCCTTAGGTTATTCAAAAGTTCTGCTGCCCATTACATGCTCATTGGTACTGCACTTGATGTTGAAGTGGATGACCTGCTACCTACTCCAGGGACTGCTACTACTCACCTCATACTAGTGTTCAAGAGATGGATAGACTTGGATAAAGGAGTGACCTGGAGGAAAGTACTTCAAGTTTGTGATGATTTTTCAGAGGAACTTGGAAGAGTAAAAGCTGAAGTGGAAGGATTTCTATCATCAGACAGAGCCCGTGATAATTATCAATAATAATAATAAGATACATGCATGTACACATACTTATTAACATTTTACATTATACACTGCATTTGCCTGTGTGCTTATAATACACTGAATTATTATAAGTTATTCTTTGTTTTATCTTCTTAATTATACAATACATTATTTTGCCAATTATACAAGTGAGGAGCCATCATAATGCAGCAACTGATAGCTACTGTTCACTTTCCATGGAATATCAGTACTTTAGCTTGAAAGCTGATAGGCCAATTACTAAACATTAATGCATGGGGAGGAGTCATTGGAGAAAGCTTCATAACAACTTAATGACTATACTATTGAGGGATTATAGCATGAGTACAAATGTATTTATAGTTAAAATTTCATGACTTGATCCTCTTCCTTTGAATGCTTTCAATGCAATGAAAGTCAGTAATAAAAATGAAGAATTCTAAAGAAGGCAATGAACTATAATTTTAAAAATTAATCACAAAAATTAGATACAGAATTGATAACACATGTACATTAATGATCATTTCATTGTATTAAGAATATCTCCATATGGTATATGATTTGAAGCCACACCTCTACTCCACCCATCACTGATTAGTTTTAGGATAGGTTTCAATGATGTTGTAGGTAGTACAAGTGAAGTAAAGCTGTGGGTCTGTGAAACCTGTTGATTGAAGAAGAAAGAACAATTCATCAACTGTACGGAGATGAGAATGTGACGGATTGAATGACATCATTGTGAGATCAAGAAATGACTTTAACTGAAATAGAAATAGAGAGAGAGAGAGAGAGGAGGAAAACGAAAATTAGATTCAAGCATGTACATATCACTGTGCACTAAAGCACATAATATTGTGTTTTAGTGTACAATGTTTGACCAAACTATAATAATATGACAAATTAAAATCCCTGTACTATGGTACAGGGTCACAGGCTAGGAGAGAATTCTCCATTTTTATTACAGTTCCTGATACATATACATGTACTTATGTTGCGGAAAAAATTCGAGCTAATTCTGATTATATTAAGATTTTTTACAAATTTTTAAAGATGCTTCAAAATTAAACCAATGTCCCTGCAGGGTCTTTGGCTTCAATCTCTCTCTCTCTCTTACCTTCTCTTCTGCATGGTGGCCAGTGTGCATCATGTTCTCAATAATCACAAGACGACTCTTATTTCTCTTAGCAACTGATTCAACTTTAGATAATATCAGCAGAGCATCTTCATCTGACCAATTCTGTAGAATATCCTTTAAAATATAACAATTACAACTGAGAGAGAGGATGATTATTATTGATAATTATTGTTTTATTGTTCTTACTCAAATTGTGGAAGCTTGTCAGTAAAATTACCAGACACAAGTGAAATGTGTTCCTCAACATTCATACCTTTCACATAATCTCTGATAAATTAAAAAGAGAGAAAAAACAAAAGATTTTAAAGACCAACCATGCAGTGTATTGTAACTGTCAAAGCTAGGATTAATTGTTATTACTGTATTGTGCAAGATTATTTTTGAGGGCTGTAAATTTTGCTAATTTGCTTAAAAATTTTGCAGATTTAATTTTCACAAATTTATGCTATCTGCCATCTTATACCGTAAATAATTTGATTTTTGCAGAAATAATTTCCACAAAAATTGCAAAATCCATGAAATTTACAGCCCTCAAAAATTTTGCACTGTATTGTACAACA
>NW_003546783.1:33039-39726 GCF_000090795.2 Amphimedon queenslandica
CAAATTAAAGCGCTATACGGTACTTGTTATTGATTCATGCTATACAATGTTAAGGGTCCTTGCAGCACAATAGAGCTTATTAATAATTAATATTTCATGGCTATACAAGCAAACATGGCTCATATTTCAGTCAATAAAATCATTTTTCATCATGAATGTGCATGTAATAAGATCACTTAGCATACATTGTACAGCTACTTACATAATGTACATGTACCATGATTGTATGCCCATTCCAAAAGTACTTGTAGATTTGATGGCCAATACAAATGTACATGTACATATGCATGGTACACGTACATGTACATGTACCATATACAGGCATTCACATGTGCATTATACTTATGCATATTTAAATGGTACATATACATGTATATTGTTACTACGTGTTTGTTATATTTTCTAGTTGTAACAACATGTATAACATTATACATGTAATCTAGCCATTGCTTTCTACATGTATCTCTGTCTCTTTCTTATCATTTCAAAGATAATTTATTTTCAAAATTTTGGCATTTTCTAAAAATGGCCCTAATTAAAAATTTGAAGTCACAATAATGGTCTTAGAGAGAGAGGGGGGAGGAGAGAGAGGAAGCTAACTAACCTCCATCATTATGTTCTATTATCCTCTTACTCCCAGCTGGCATAATTAAGCTGTACCAGATCCAAATACTCTGCCGGAGGTCCTGCCATTATCAATTGACAGGGCTCAGGCATTGGTGGACGGTCGGACAAGGACATCGGTCTTTGAAATGGCTGTAGTTCAGTCTCGTGTGGGCATGGCTGCATCTCAGGAGGGCAGGGCTGTATCTCAGGTGGAGTGAGAGGTATCAGAGAGGTGGGTGAGAGAGAAGGTGAGGAAGGTAATGATTGTGTTAATTGATACGAGTCTCCTCCTCCTCCTCCTACATAAGCTCCTCTTGTCCCTCCTAGGGACAGGAACTGTGGATTATTATGTGGATAAGGTTGTACAGCTGTTTCTGAATAGTTACGACCTTGTGTAGCACCTGTGTGTGTGTTCCATACTGTTGCAGCATATTGTAATGAGCTTCTCTGATACATACTAGGGGATCTATTGGCTGCCATGGTAGCTGACCCGTGGCCTTGGTGATGTCCCGGTTGGGATGAGGGAGGTCCTCCATGGTTTAAAATGGTTTTGTTTCCTTGATGGATGTCCTTGATCTGTGAGTTGTGTAGCATTGTGGTGCTGTTTTGTTTAATGGTCTCCATCCAGTCACGTCTCTCCTCCTAATAAGGACATATCATAGGTGTAGGAAGCTATTGAAAAGTGGGGGGGCAGGCACCGCACACAGTTGACAATGATACATGCAATTTCTCACAATAAAATTTAAATATTTCTTTCTAACTTGAATTAGTTCAGCTGGTAGCTAACCATGCATTTAAGGAAAATTAAAATTGACTTGAATGACTTGGTGCATTATCATTATGAAATGCTTATTGGTATTATATGCTTTGAGTTGAAATGGTGTAATCTTCAAAAAAGCCAGTGAAGTAAAAGTGGGGGGGGGGCATAGCCCCCATGTCAATAAAAGTGGGGGGGCAGCTGCCCCCCCTGCCCCTCCTATGCCTACGCCCCTGCATATACATCATGTGACATTAAGTCATCATAGTCATGAGGTTTAGCTACAGTATGCATGTACATGTATTGTTCATGTACACGGTCATGTATGTATAGTTGGTAATTCTGAAAGGAGAATTGCAAAATTTTATTTTGTTTATTAAAAAGAGTCAATGCTAATTAAATGGCATTTAAAATAGTGTTATCTCAAATGCAGAAGATATACATGCATCTACTTGCATGTATATTTTTATGCTACATGCATAACATATTAAGGTGGATTTACAATATTATGCAAGTCCTGACGTTACATTGACGCTAGACTAGAATCTGGTTCTATTCCAGGGAAAGCATGCATCAAGAGGTCAAATCGCCCACACTTTTGATTAAAAATTGATGGTACGCTGGCCTAATGTCATATTATAAATCTACCTTTATGCACATGCACACACTAAAATTAGAACAGTATAAGAGGTGTGCTAGTTACTATCAGTTATTCTCTGCTTAAAGTGGATTACATTGTGTGTCAATGACACTCTTTTTATAAAAGACCTGAGAGTGAGAGTGACCAACAGCTAACAACATGTACATGTACATTTGTCACTCTACACATCACAGTCATCAGTTCTATAGCAACATGTTGATAATAACTGCTACTAACCTCACTATCAGCACTGATGATCCAAGGTGAGCTCTTGCCAGAGTGACAGACTTCGAATACAAAGTTGCCATTTTTAGGAGCTTTTGAAGGGACCTCAACTGCTCAACAGCAGATACTGCAGTGAGGAATATTTGATCTTTTGGTTCACTGGCCTAACAGGATGAGTCATGTTTATGAAACAATACATTGACACTTGATCCTTTTCTCTTTCTCACTGCCAGACATTTGCTAAACAGCAGAATGACACAGGCCATCTCTCTCTCTCTCTTTATCAGATAAAGGTTGGTTTATACATGTATATGGTGGTAGGCTTAAAGGCTTGATGTACATGTACAGTGTACCAGTAACTTAGTGTTAAAAATTACATTACATTGACTTTAAGTAAACGTTATAACACCCCCGCTAGGGATACATTGCATTTGTATGACCGAGCCCGAGGGCCGCAGGCCCGAGGGCGAGGTCATACAAATGCAATGTATCCCGCAGCGGGGGTGTTATCAACATATTTATGTAGTAGTGAGTGGGCGTATCAAAGGCGCGCGCCAATGCGCATGCTCAGTAGCACCACACCTCGTGGTAAAATGGTAGCAATGGAGGACAGGAGGCTCACAAAAAGGTACTTTTACCGACTGATTCAGGCTTTAGGTTGACATAATCTTACTATTTTCAGGCTATAATGTCTGGAAGAGGTCTAGAACAGAGATCCTGCGCTTGCTGACCGGCCATGTATCGATCTTACCTTCCCCGGCCATCTATATTTATTATTGAGGCTTAGTCAACCATTGATTTCAACGCGGAAGGAAAGCAGTGAAACTCTACCTGCATGGATTATTGGTCTGTGAATCGATCTAAAGTTTTCTGCACTCCGGAGACTCACAATTGTTCCGACTTTGTACCCGCTGTCCGTTCCCGCGGGCCACTGGACCTAGGCCAGACTTTATTGCAAGCTTTATTGACAGTTGACTTTCAGCTTATAATACCTGTACAATAATGTTGTTTCTTATATTTTATTTTAAGAGATTTTTTCTGTCAACCCACAGGGCTACAAATAAAACCGCAGGGAGTGTTACAAATGAAAGCTGTGTTACATCACATTTGTAACCACAGGCGGTGCCTTTGATACGCCCACTCACTATTATACAAGTCATACTTGTAAACATACCGTATAGCAGAATCACCAATATTAAAACCACCAATCATTAATGCGCATGCTCAGTAATGCACGTGTACACAAAAATCGCAAAATTAAAAACCGCTGATTACAATTTTACAGCAAAATTGCCAAAATAAAGCGCTGCAAAAATAAAGTGTTATATACGGTATATACCTCACTTCCCCCCTCTCTCTCTCTCCCTCTGTCTCACTCCCACTCCCAATAAAAAACAGTTATGAAGTGTTGGACTACAAATGCTCAAAAAATGTCTGCAAAGTATGATGGAAAACAACAACCACAACTGAACCTGTTATTACAAATATATACATTCTCAAATAAAAACAACAATTATAAAGTCCTTAAATACATAAATAATACCAACACCACATACAATGTATGCTGTCTGCTACAAAGCACTCTTAAGGATCAATATGCGTACCTTACTCTCCCCGAAATAATGTAAGTAAGTAGATCCAGTCACTTTAAAGAAGTAGGTCTTCCATTTCTTGCCCTTGTACATCTGAAGTCATGCAGTGCTGTTCCTTATTGAAGACATGACGGTCAATCCTTGATATATGAAGAGTATGAAGGAAGTGTTGGAGGGATTGTGGTAAGGACGCAGCCTCTAGCTAGTGGCTGAGGGTCCGGGGAGATACTGATAGTCAAGCAAAACCAAGAAGACTTCTTTATGAAAAGCAATGCAGTTATTAAACATTAGTGATGGGCGATTCCGAGTCCGGAGTATTCGATTCTTCGATTCCGAATGGAATCGTACTCGTATCGAAAGAGAAGTAGGAATCGTTTGAAACGATTCCGAATCAGACCACACCCAGCCACACCCTTTAATATTAAAAATAGTTAATTAATCAGTAGTTAATACCTCAATTATTCATCATTATTGCATTTTTATTGCTGTAATTGATACCACGTGGCTTTGCGCATGCGCAGATGTAATACTCGGAATCGGTATTCGATTCCATCGATTCCAGTCTCAAAAGAATTCAGAATCGGAATCGAATGCAAATTTCTGGAATTGCCCATCACTATTAAACATAATTAATTATGAATAAAATCGAATTTTTATTTTATTTTTATTGAAGTAGGCCATGCCCCTCTTCAAAATGTCGTCTGATTGAGCTATTGTCACTGACGGCTACCTGAGCGTCTACCACTACCAGAGACAGTACAATGAGGAAATTAGCTAGTCTCGAGTAACAGGAGCCTGGAGTTAAAGAGACATAATCATAACCAGGTGCAGGAGGCTAGGTAACTAGTTAATACATTTGAAATGTAGCATGACTGAGGTTGAACATGAGGTGTATCATACATTTACATGCATCGGTGCATTTATAATGAGACGTGGCATTAATTAAGGAAGGTGGGCATGTAGACTCTAATGAAGGGTGGACATTATCATTATCAATTTTTATTAATTGTGCATGTACATTCAAAAATGTGTATCATTTTCATCTTGATTTTTACGGCCAGCTATACTATTTCCAAATCAGAGATATGTACGTTTACAGTATGTCACTTCATATTAAACATTAGCGTGATGTTCCAGTTAGACGTGAAAGGCAAGAGAGAAGACTCTCAATAATTATGTTGAACCCACCTCCAATTGTTTGTTAGTAGGTAAATTCATTTCTCCATGAGACTTTCATCAGCTGTTATTGGGTACCATAGTCCATAGATTCCATTTCTTCAAACATGGCAAGGTTTGAATTTTTGTGTATTGCATTTCCTGATGCATATACATGTACATGCTCTTATGTTGTGTAGGAAGTTTGAGCTGATACAATCAAAATTAGATTTTTTACGAATTTTTTAATTTGCTCCAAAATTGGGCAAAGGTACAGGGTCACGGGCCAAATTTCGCCAAAAATGAAAAGGACAGAGTTTTTTATTTTTATTATTTTTCCTGATACCTATACCTGTACTTATGTTGCGTAGAAAGCTTGAGCGGATTCCGATCAAATTTGGATTTTTACTGAATTTTAATGTATATTAGAATACATGTACTGTAGTCACCTAATGAAGGATGAGGACATTTTTTATTTCTGATATTGTGTTTATACTTGCTTGTATTGTAATACTACTAAAGTACAACCCATGATAGACTTTTACTAATCTGTGCTTTATAAAGCAGCATGTAATCTTTGTTTGGTAGGAGGTCACTCACTGAAGATCGGTTGCTACCACACACTCCAGCATCAACCAAAGTACATTGTACAGTATATATTATTAATTGCATATAATGATCATGTTTTAATATTGTATTTAATTTATAGCAATGGCCATTGAGAGGTGGTAGATGGGGAGATGAATCACCAGATCCTTGGACAGATCTTATACTGACTGGGTAATTACTTACATGTACATGTATTGTACATATACATGCACACATACATGTAACAGTGTCAGGGTTTTCCACATGGTTCTGCTCAAAAATTGGGCCAAAGACCCTGTAAAATTATTTAAAAAACATACATGTACATGTACATGTACATATACTATGTAAAAGTACATGTACATGTATAATATGAGAGATTCTTCTTTTCTGGTACTATCAATATTTATCTCTTCCCTCCCTCTCTCTTAGTCATTTAGATGGAACTGTTAGATTCTGGTTCTGTAGATCAGGTAATGCATTATTATCAATTTCATTTTTATTCTGATAGTCTGGGATATTTTTGGCATTTTCATTACGCCATGAAGATATGCATGTAGCTTTACGTGTACATTTACATGTACATGTACATTTCATGATGGAGCAAAGAAATGCAAAATCTAATAAAAAATTATAGTCTAAATGTTTCTCAGCATACGGTAGTTAGTAAGGCAGTAGCGTTACTAAGTAGGATTCACCCCACTTCAAGATGGCTGCCAAGACTTGCAGCCTTGCTATACTGTAATACATTGTACATGTACATTTTTACTTAAAGTTTTTTTCTCAATTTTTCTTGTTTCATTTCTTGTATCATTATTATATTCTTGTATCTAGTGGTGATGCAGCCTTTGTTTGCTATATCAACATCATGTTACTTCAGATCTGAGTCGAGTCCAACCGACCACGCCCCCAACCGATCCTCGAGACCAAATCGTAAAACAAGTTCAGAGCAAGAGACGATACACGAGGAACCGCCTACTCCTGCCACGCCTACACCAGCCCCGCCCATCGATATTCTCTCACCTCCGGTACCTGATGTCAATATAATTGAAGAGCCGGATTCTGAGATCACACCCATTTCTGACGCTCCTACTCCAAGCTCTGAAGCCCCGCCCCTTTCAGGA
>NW_003546783.1:50162-52136 GCF_000090795.2 Amphimedon queenslandica
TATTATTATTATTATTATTATTATTATTAAGAATATTCTCATTTTTCTCACAGGCCATCATAAAGATGGGTGCTAATATTTATTTGAGAATTTCTATTAATTGATGATGTTGGCAGACAATGGAACCAGGAAAAGAACCAGTGGTAAGATAAGCATGTACATGTACTTATGTTGTGTGGAAAGTTTGAGCTGATTCTGATTAAAAATTGGATTTTTTACAATTTTTTAAGTTGCTCAAAAATCAGGTCAAAGTCCCTGTACTCTTGTACAGGGTCATTGACCAAATTTTGCCAAAAATGAAAATGAGAGAATTCTTCATTTTTATTACATTTCCTGATACATATTATAGTTTACTAATTATTCCTCTTAATTACAGGGTCGGTCCTCTTGTCCTCCTCTTCTCTCTCCCTCTCCTTATGTTGGTGCCTCCAGTGAGTCCCTTAACTTGTCAAGTCTCATCAGTTCAGCTAACATTGGACCCACCTGAGTCTTAACCTCTAACAAGTACGTCTACTAGTATATACATGTATAAACATGACTTTAACGTCTTAATGATATACATGTACATGTACATTTACATGTAGATATACATGTAATACTCTACGTTGGCCGAAGGTAATTGAACTATTATGTTAATGCTTAATTGTACTGAAAGAAACAATCCATTTTTAAAAGCTACTGTACAAGTTATGGTAATTTAGCTAGCAAGCATTAGATGATAGGAGTACTTGTAATGCAACATGTATGGTACATGTACATGTACATAATAACATGTCATTTGTTGTTGTTTATTGTTGTTGTTAGGTTGTTTGGGTGTTATCAGATATGGTCCTTGAGTGTATAGCATGGCCCACGTGTTAACTAAACTACAAAGAGGACATTATCTGTTGGACAGAAAGAGGAAAGCACTTCAAGAACCAACCAGGGTGAGGGGGCCGGGTTAGGGGCCAAGGGGAGGTGGTGTAAATTAAAGTACATGTACAAATATTTATAAAAATTATTACATGTACATGTACATTACCAAATTATTATAATATTATAATACTAACTATTATTATTATTATTATACCGTATAAGATGAAATGTTGATGGGGATTTTATATTGGTGGATTGACAGATTAATATAAAAACGCCAAAATAAAATCTGCAAGCAATAATTCCATTCATGCATGTGACCACACTCACATTAATTTTAGTTAAAAGCATGGTTAAAAGCAGCTAGCTGACATGGCTTTACTATGTTTCTTTAAGTTAGTCTCTAAACCAGGTGATAAAGAATACAATCTTCCAGAAAAGGTACAGTCTTTCTTTGATAATAATGTTCTCCATGAACCACAACCACTTAAGTAAAACCCCGCCTAAGGGTGGGGATATAATTAAATTGTTAGAAACCGCCAATATTAAATCCGCCAATAAGCTAGCCATCACAAAACCGCCAAAGAAAACTCCTGCCAACAAATCATCTTATACGGTAGGTTAAATCAGTTGATCCAGTACATTCAATATGACACAGGAATAATAATGAACCACATTAGGTCAGTGAATCAATTATTAATACTACCATAGGGAGCTTTAATTTAGTGGAGTTTTATTTAGGCAATTGGGGATTTGCAAGTTTGTACGTGTGTTTTTAGATTAAATTTTAAATAAATTGAAATTTTCAAGATGCATGTACGGCCATGTTAAAAAATCAGAAAAATACCAAGGCTATAGCTCATTTCCAAAAAATGGCTCCGAAATCATCCCAATTTTTTAATTACATTTTCTGATGCATATTGATGTCCTTATGCTGTGTAGAAAGTTTGATCTGATTCCGACAAATAATTTGTGTTTTGAGCACTATACCACCTCTGTGTGTGTGTGTGTGTGTTTGATGTATTGACTTATGATTGAGTAGTTTTTAATTAATGGTTCATTAATGTGTAGTAATGGTAGTCCTTATTAGGAAGTAAGATATGTACGTAATTAATTATA
>NW_003546783.1:52146-55201 GCF_000090795.2 Amphimedon queenslandica
TCAGCTGAGTCCTATGACTAGTGTCTATCATCAGAGTTAGTCTCAGTCCATCAGAACCAGGTACGGTGGAATAACTCACTCAGTTGTCATGTTGCAGCTGGAGTGTAGATGATTATGAGCATCTTTTCACTTCTTAAAACCATAGGATTGGTCTTTAATCACATGTAAGAAGCATTCCAAGAAACATAAGTGTGCTGGAATAGCTCAGCATCATGTAACTAGCTATTAATAGTAACGTCCAGTATGAAGTAAAACACTTCCATCGTTACATGATTTTAATATTTTATTTATGATAAAAATTGATGTCAATTACAATAATTATCTTTGTTATCGTTAAAATAGTTTCTAATTATTGTGTATATACTGTTAATATCATAAAGTATGAGTAAATACATAAATAGTCGTCTATACAAATGCAATATAGTGACCTAGTGATAACAACAATAATAGTTCTAGCAACAACACCCATAATGTTTTTTATAATTTAAATAATAAGTAAAACTGTTGGGAGAGGATACAAATGGCTTAGAGCCATGAACGAGTCCTGAATGTGACGATTCCTCTCTGCAAGTATTGGATAGCGACACGGGGTATTAATACGACAAGGTGCTCATACAATACAACCAGTGAATGTACAGATAAAGAATGAGCTCTTGCATGCCTCAACTATCTATAAAAGAGCCAACCTATAGTTTTAAGAAGTGAAAAGATGGTCATAATCATCCACACTCCAGCTGCAACATGACAACTGAGTGAGTTATTCCACCGTACCTGGTTCTGATGGACTGAGACTAACTCTGATGATAGACACTAGTCATAGGACTCAGCTGAATACACTTCTGTCTTCATGGCAATGGAGGGGCAAGCGCCTTGGCTCCTGAAAGCAAAATTTAGAAAAACGGGAATTGCCAATGGGTGAGAATGTTCCTATGATAAAATGCTATAAAAGCCAAAACAGCAACCAAAGAGCTTACAGAAGAGATAAATAGAGTATACTGAAACAAAAGGACAGCTCAAAGTGGCTCCTACAGCTAGAATGGCTGGATAAAAGAGAAGATTCTTCAGCCTGTCTTTCCTCCAAAAATCCGCCATTTTACCACCACTTTGGGTGCGCGTTAATTAGAATCGCTTAAGTGCAAAAGGTCCATTGAATCCTACTCAATCTTTTTTAATTTTTTAGTACATGGTCTTGGGTCAATACCACCTTCTCACTACAGTACGGACAACAGTTTCCAATCAACCCCACCCACAGTATCAGAAGAGAATAAGGATGAATATTGTAAAGTAGCTAGATATGGTCCTTGTCCAATTTCAGATGATGACATAGCTATGTACTCACAATTTGACAGATGATTATTTTATTGTGTGTTATATATGACTATTTGATTATGTGTTCACCACTTTCTGTGGTGGTTTGTGTGTTTTATCCCACGAGTGTGTTTGAATAATAATATTGACAGTTAATAGTTAATGCTATGTCCTGGAACTGGAATTGTTGCTGATTTTTGGTGATAATAGCCACTGCTAAGATTAGCATAGCTAATCCATTAGCTACTACTTGTGATAAATGTTCGCATTATACTGCCATTAATACTGTCTCTGTCTTTTGTTTATTATTCTTATATTGTTATTGTTTTTCATTTGCTTGTTATTGTTTATTTGCCTGATGCTAAAATTATTTATGATAACACAAGCTGCAATGTACATTGCTATACATTAAGTGAGTGCAGTGTGTGGATATGTCAGGTGAGGTATGTATGGTATGCTATTATGTTTTGCAGGTTACGGTTGCTAATAATCATAATTGGACTCGCCACGCTTGCGTAGGCGGGTACTATGCAGTTGGGTTGTCATTACCCGAGCCCACGCGTAGGCGTGGAAGCGAGGGTAAAGCAGTCGTCCTGTCTGTCTGTGTGTGTGTGTGTGTGTGTTCGCTTGGCCTCCACTTTTGAGCTGACACTGCTTTCTTGTCTAGTCCTCGAGAGTCTTATAATCAATACTGGCTCTTGAAAAAGTTATTCGCCGTCTTGGGAATGCTATATTTTTCTTTTCCGTGGAGTAAGAAGCTGGCAAAGTCACCAAACGTAGGTCGGTTCCCCGACAACTTTTTCATAGTGAGAGCAAAAGAGCAACTGGGCAGATAAAACAATAAAGCAAAGCCTCATCTTTCATTAATATGAGAGGAATTGCTCCAATCATCTTCGTTTTAAAGATATGGTAGCCCAAAATTTCATACTTTTGTGAGTTTACACGAGGCTCTCTTCTCCCGAAGTAGCGGCCAGAGTCTTTAAACATCAGGGGCTCAAAATACATTTGTATGCAACAAATAGAGCCTAACAAATGTATGCTAAACTGTTTAAAAATCGAGAAAAACTAAAGCTTTCTTCACCACTTAGGGCCATGTGCCACCATTACTGTGTGTGCGGGTGGAGCATATTGATTGAGCCACACCATAGATAGTAGAGTAAATGAAAGGGATAGGAAACTTCCGTTGCGTGGGTGGATTATTCCATTGAGATTATTAGGTTGCCTAGCAACTTAAGCTAGTTACCCCTGGCCAGACTTACTCTCTCCATCTCTGCAGCACTGATTTTCACCTATAGCACTGGCATAGTAGTGATTGCAGTGCCATATGATACTTCAAAGAAATTAGCTGTTATACCACTATCATGCTGTAGCCAAAAATAGCAAGATTTACGCTCTTCTATTGCATTTATTAGCGATTAAAAGTTAAAAAAGTACTAGTTTGTTCTTTGGTCCCCATTATCTCAAAAGCAATATTATAAATGAAAGATTTAAAGCAAGTCTCTATTAAAGAATTCTTTTCTTTAGGTCTTCCAACTTTAATAATTCCAAAAGCTTGTTTTCTCGACATTTTATGCTCAAAAACAAGTAAACTTTCCGCGTTTAGTTGGGTACCATTATCTCACTGCTTGAACGAGTAATGACTAAAGAGACTTCAGATACAGAATCTAGATGAGTTATTCTGGGTCTTCCGCCCATTATCTTGTCTATGCGAAGCATACTTTTGCTATCACAAGGGACGAATTAAGGC
>NW_003546783.1:55211-62508 GCF_000090795.2 Amphimedon queenslandica
TTCTTAGTCATATCTTTTTTACTGAGCTCTCCTGAGTTATAATTCTTTTTAAGCTTTCAGAAAAAGATAATTTATTTAGCTCCGTTGTGTTTTCATAGCAATCCGTGGTAGCAAAAGCCGAATATTTTCAAGAATAGACCACTTTTCCTAGCCAAATCTTCGTGTTTCACTCTATTTGGTCAAGATTAGCATTGATAGGTAGAGAAAAGTACATAGATTAAAAAATATGTGGGAATTTTCTAATCTCTTTTTTGTTTGCGAGTTACAGTTGCTCAAAGTTTGTGATTTAGCCTCTTCGAAAAATTTTCAGGCAGCACTGGGGAAATCAGGAGCAACTAAACTATCTCAGTCTCTTTTAAATATCTAGGCAAATTTTTTGTGCTTACTCCTTCTTTGAATAGAGCTTCAGATGCTAAAATAAATTTCAGCTTTTCTTCTTTCTCCTACCCACGTGCCATGTTTATCTGCACTGCACTGCTGACCACACCTAAAATTTATTTTATGGATCAGTGCAGTAATTGCATTGTTGCACTTTGCACTTTGTCAAAATCTATTATCCTTTTTTTCAAATATCAAGTTGCTTATATATATAATATCATGATGGATGCAGTACAAGTAACACATTATCCCTCAGGTGAATCTCAGCAGGCGAGTCCACGCACCATGGTGCTTCATTATTATTGAAAGTGTTTCTTTGCAATGAACTTACAGTGGAACACATTGCATTGTGATATATAGCACTGTACTTTATTGATGAATTGACACAGAGTGAATTCTATACTCAATCTTTTCTTTAGATTTTTTAGTAATTCATGGTCTTTGAATAGATTTCACTAAAATTGAAGAGGAGAAAATTTTGATTAGAATTTTATTACACAGCCACCATTTTGAGAAGCAGCTACAAGAGACTAATACTATAGTCTGTTGCCTGGTGCTCACCTCATCTAAGAATACTGTTACTTTACTTCTATCAGTTGTTTATTAAGATACTTATTTAATTATAGTTTCCTTCAGTACAATCATTCTTTTGGTTTAAGAGATATCAATTTTTATTATAGTGTTTATAACTTCTAAAGTATATATACTTTAGAAGATTGTAAACACTATAAAAATCATGTATAATAAAAATTGATTTCTCTTAAACCACAAGCATGATTGTAATGAAGGAAACTATAATTTAATAAGTATCTCAATAAACAACTGATTACAAGCAAGTGGTAGAGTGGTCAATTTGAGCAGCTGCTCTTAACTTGAAGGAGCCTGAGTGAGACCTTGTTTATACCACTTGCTTGTAATCAATTGTTTACTGAGATACTGTTTCCTTCAGTTCCGTCATTCCTGTGGTCAGTGATATCAACAGTATCAATAATTAATTTTGTACTATGCCGGTGTCGATATAGCACATGTAGCAGGTGTGTACATCAAATGTAACAGTGAATATTAAATTAACTGATTACTTTCTTCATTTGTCATAGAGTGGTGTTGGTACAGAACAGTTTAAGATAAAGACAAGGGAAGCAATGTACAATTACTGAGAAAAAGCACCAGCAGTAAATTATAATAAATAATATTATGAACTATTTCCCTCTCTTCTCTACTGTTTGTGATAAAAATGCTCTTACATGAATAATTAATTTTTTAGCACTATAGGGAGGCATTATCAGGTCAATAGTCTCTCTCTGTGTAATGCTAAACTGTAGCTGTTGCCACCAATTTGACTGATATTCCAGAGTACAGATTTTATCATCACAAGCCACTTTAGCTTCTCTACACTGATTCGAATGCTCTTTTTTTCTCTATTTAGCATTACACAGGTATGCAGGCCGGGCTCATTCAACTGGTCAAAAATTAATTCAGATTTCTGAAAGAAACCAATCATGTGGGAAATTCATGTAATATGATAAATTAAATGATGTCGTGTAATTTATTATTATTGTCAGTTCAAGCTTAATGTTGTTATTAATATTCATAGCAGTTATAGCACATCTGCTATCCTTTAACAGTAAGTCACATTATTTGATTGGGTAATCTTGTATATTTTTATTGGTATCTGTTTTACGAGTTTTTATCCAAAAATTTACCAAAATAATGCAATCTTGTTTACAAGATATGGTTATAATAGTTCAGGTAACTTATAGTTATAACAGTTTGTTATGATGACATAACACAAAAGTACTATGTACATTGCCACATAAAGTAAGTGCTGTGTCAGATGAGGTATGAATGGTATGTTATTATTGAGTTAGTTAGACTGCAGAGGCTGTTTACTGCAGGAGATGTCATCAAGTAAGTGACCTGTTCTCTTTCTCTCCCTTACTTTACTCCTCTGTATCCTCTTCTTATCATAACTATTCACTATATTACTCTGCCCTCTTGTTATCTATAGTCTATCAACCAGTGGAAAGGAGAGATCACTCTACAGTACAGGTAGGAGACTACCTGTACATGTGGGGTGGGGACCAACCTGATCTCCCTGAAGTACACAATAATGAGAAGAAGAAATCAATGTGTTCTGTAGTGGAGGTCTGTCACCTACCAACTGGTGAGTGGGTACAAAAGCCTACCACTGGTGACCCTCCACTTGGTGTCTATGGATGTGCTGCTGCTGTCATTAGAAATGAAATATTCTTTTTTGGAGGAGATTGTGGTCATGATGACTGTGATCATAATAGTTTATACAGGTAAACATAATAGTTACTGATAAATATTATAACATTTTATACAGTTTTAATGTTGATACCTTAAATTGGAAGGAACTCTCTCCTACTACATCTCATCATGGTCCAATGAGGAAGTGCTACTCTGGCATGATAGCAATAAAAGTGAATGACGAGGACTATCTTGCAGTAATTGGAGGAGATGGACCATCTTCTAATAATACCCCACCGCAACCTGGTGCCAAGTACAATGAACATGGTGATTTTCAATTTTGCAATGAAGTACATATGTACCGATTAAAAACTGGTCAGTATAATTATGACATTAGGTTTAAAAGTATAATATGTTATACAACCTGGGCCTGCAAGGCATATATCACAGTTTTCAGCACCAAGCCCAAGTGCCGCAGGCCCGAGGGCGAGGTCTGTGGTGCCATAGATATACAAACACATATCCTTGTGTTTGTATATCTGTGATGGTGCTGATAAATGCGGTACATGCCGAGTGGGGGTGTTATAAAGAATTTATGTCCCTGCCTAAGCCAAACTTCACATACTGCAGCGTAACTGCACATGCACAAGTGCCACGTGCTACTTACCACGACCCCGTGCAATACGAAGGAGGCAAGGTGATGGCTGCTCTAAAAGATGAAACAGAACATTATAGTACATTCCACAGTAATAGCAGCCCAAAGAAGACCCCCAGGAGTATTAACAGTAACTTAGACTGCCATAGAGAGTGTAAGACACTGATAATGATGAGTATGATCCAACCGGCACCTTTTTTGTAGAGCCTTCATTCTGTTTATTGTTTATCAATTATTTGTGGCCTATGACTACTTTAGTCTTGCTGGTCGAGACCCTCTGCTGCTTCTGGCTGAATTCTACCCTCAATGATTCCAACTTTGTGTCAGTAGCTCAAGCAAAATGGCCGGCACTATCATGTCTCCATTAAACCGTTTTAGTCCTTCTGTTAAGCGACAAGTTTATTTTTATTGTTCTTTTTTTTCAAGTCACTATATTTTATTAATTTAAAGTCTATTTCAAAGTTCCATTGCACTACATGTATGTAAACTGTTAACCACAGCAGTGCTTATATCAAACATCAAAGGGATTTATTATGCCCTAGGGCAGTGTAAGTGATTTATCAGCACTGTGGTGTCTTTGAAGTTTGGCATAGGTAGGATATAAATATTGTTTATATACAGTAATTAAATTGATGTGCTTATTATTTGTGTGTATGTCATCATAATCCTCCTGGTTACATCTTAGTACCCAACTACCATATGAACTGCACCTTGCATGATTAAAGTACACTGTATACCAGTCTCCTCAGAGATTAACATACCCATTGACTTACTAGTCACTATTAACACACTGACGGGTTTCCCCATTATTTAAAATTGGCTTGCTAGGGAAGAGTCAGACAGTCCAGTATTGAGAACTGGATGTGAAGGGTTAAACTGTTCTCGGGGCGAGACTACATATAGACTATGTTCTAATATCATGAATGTAATTCCAAGTTTGTAATTAAATATTGTACAAGGTTTTCCCCGCCAGTCAGTGGTGGAATATGGTTAAGGTTTGTTCCTTCCCCACACCTCACTCCTTCTCTTGACAATGGTAACCTACGTATCCATATGGCTTTGTATATAAATTTTGGTGAAGCTTCATTTTTCCAATGGCCAAAATTTAAGTGCCAAATTTTCTCCGTTAAATGTACAATACATGTACATGTACAACCATTCGTCCATTATGATTAATTCACAGTGTGTGTGTGTTCATATTATTTTCATTATTTTTAGGTGAATGGACTTCACCAACTGTCACTGGAGACAGACCGCCTCCTACTGATCAGTTCACTTTAACATCAATAACTAACACAACTGCAATATTGTTTGGTGGTGATATTGGTGATAGAGTCAGTAATGATGTATATACATTTCAATTTACTGATGCATCAGTGGTGAGTGTATCATGATTTTTTGTAACAACGTGTGGGTGTGATTTATGAGGATTGAATTTTTTTAGAAATGTACAAAGTTTTCTAATCCTGGAGGATCAGTACAATGGCCTAAGGAGAGATATGCTCATTCCAGTGTATTGATCAACTGTAGCTCAGGACCACACCTACTAGTGGTGGGTGGAGGAGGTACCAATGACTGTTGGTTGTTGAACATAAACAAAATGGAATGGAAAGAACTGGTAAGTATTATAATATAATTGTGGTGAGCGTGAGTGAGTCCTACTAGTACAACACCACATCTGTCTGTCTGTACATGTATGTTACTCCTCAATGATAATCAATTTAATACAGTACTTACAACTGGTCAGTATAGACATGTGCATATGATAAAGAAATGAAAGATTATGCTATGAGTAGTTTTTAAGAAAGAGCTCATGAAGCTTGCCTTTGTTGTCATTTTTGCTGTGATTGACAATGGAGGAGAAAGGAGGAAGAGAGAGAAATTATTTTTATAAACTAGATATATTATTTTATCATTATTTTAAACTAGACTAATATACCAGACAGTGTCACTGATAGACGGCGTAATTCTCTCTCAGTTTGGAATGAGACACAGGCCACTCACTGGATAATTGAGTTTGGAGGAAGAAGAGGTGGTTCATTAATCAGTGATACAAGATTTATTGAAATCAGTGAGTAGTGTATACACAATGTGTATTGAATATGTACTATAATAATAATATTAGACTGCCAAGAATTTTTATTTGAATCATGACTGATATCAATCATGATCAACCTGATACATTCCTGTATCATGGATTTTGGGCAGCCTGCAAAGCAATGAGTCTAGTATGATGCAATCATAATAATCATTCATGATGCAACCATGCTGGAGTATGGCCCTGGTTCAGCCAGAGCAACAGACAATCAGACATGATTCAACATTGATGCCATGAAGTCAGGGCTGTATCAAAATAGACATCATGCAGGCTTGAATCATTGATTTTGGGTAGTGGCCTGTATCATCAAAGATGATAATTCTTGGCTGTTTACAATAAAGAATGAACGAGGGGTGTAGCTTAATGTATGATTGTACATGCCTACTAGATATAACTTTACTATAATAGCATTAAAAGTGTGAATTTATAGTGATTGTGAAAAGAGTGCTATGAGAATGAGAGATGCTGGCTAGTGGCTATAGAGAGAGAGAGAAAGAGCTAAAAGTGCCTTGTGTTGACACCCAAAAACACCCACTCTTAATTAAATATATGACATTTTTATTATCATTAAATAAATTATTATTATTATTATTATTATTATTAGTATCTAGTACTGGTGATTTGGTAGTACAGTCAGTACTGGACATTAATGAATATCAGAAGAAAAGAATACAAGGTATTAACACATACATGTACATGTACATGTACCAAACACATGTTTCACTTATGTGAGGTATGCTCATGCTTGCCAGCCAATAAATAATTCCATTTCATGTATTAGCAGCTAATGGATTCCTAACCATCTATTGTTTTGATAAAACCTTTTTACAATCATAACAGAATCCATTGTAGTACAGCAATCATAAGTACATACACACAATCAGTAATGGTTAGGTAATACACTCAGTAATGGTTAGGTAATACACTCACTAATGTAGCACACACCAATCTAATAATGTAATAGACCTCTTTGTGTATACACAACACAGTTCCTGCTATGTTTATTAATTATACTATTTCATTATATTATATAGATGCTGTAGGGAAGTGGATGGACGAAGGGAGTGTTGATCTAACTGTTACTCGTGTTAATATGCTTGGTGCTCCTGGAGCTGGTAAAACCTGTTCACAGCTTCTCCTACTAAATGAAGACCCACCCACTAATGACACTAGTACACCCATTGCTTGCCCTGCCGTTAGGGCTACCAGAGTTGCCGTTTGTGATAAAACGATTTGGAATCGAGTGACTCGAGCCAATTTACTTGACCAACTAGCAGTGGATTTGGAGTTAGCTTCACAGGAAAAGAAAACAAAAGAGCCTTCCCTGCCCGTAGTCTTCACTTTGCTAGATAATACTCAACCAGATGGACCAGATCCATCTCCTACTCCACAAAAGAAGCCTGATCAAGCAGTTTCATCAGAGACGAAAGTTATCAAAGAAGACAAAGAGTATCATACCGAAGCAGTTGTCCAGGAAATTTTAGCGACTGAACCGAAAGGGATTCATAAAAGTGATCATTGGCTGTACGTTATTGATTCCGGTGGTCAGCCAGCATACCAGGAGTTACTGCCTTTATTCACTAGAGCAGCTTCTCTCAATATAATAACACTGGATCTATCTAAGCCTTTCAATGAGAGGTTTGATCTGATGTACAGGATTGATGGACAATACTTCCCATGCCACTCCAAGTCAACTCAGTTAGCATTCTTCCAGTCTGCAGTTTCGACTGGAGCTAGTTTTAAGCCTCTTGATATTTCCTGCATCTCCAAGAAACCGACACACTCCATGCATCTTGTATTGGGAACACATTATGACAAGGTGAGCGATGCTACTCTAAAAGAAAAGGAAGAGATTCTAAAGTCTTCAATGTCTTCGTTGGAAACTTACTTACAAAATTGTGTTATTCATCATAAAAAATCTATCATATTTCCTGTCAACACGATTGCTGCATCAG
>NW_003546784.1:0-4678 GCF_000090795.2 Amphimedon queenslandica
GTCCCAGAATTAAAAAGATAGTGGTGTAATCTATGTTACTAGACTCTGTGTCCAGTTCCTGTATGATTCCTTGAACAGAATACTGTGAAAGTATCAGATAACCATGATAACCATGATAACCTGGTTATTTCAAAATTTAAAGGACCTTAACACCCCTATATTTGGCCACCTATGGATAAATATTTCATTTAATATAGGTTCCTCAAATATGAATTTTACTATGGTGAGTACCGTACACTGGTATTGAGGGTATGGGTTTTGAGGTTTTGATGGTTTTGAAGGTTTGTGGGTAGTGTACACTGGTATTAAGTGTATAGGTTTTGAGGTTTTGATGGTTTTGATGGTTTTGAAAGTTTTATAGGTTTAATTTGTTATGAAAATTTCCAGCAAGATCTTACATTATTTCTTTTCAAGATTCTGATTGACGTTTTTATGCAAGATCATTTTGGTATTTCAAACAGAGATAATGCTTAATCTTGTATGATAATAACACTAAAAATTAACTGTGTTCCAGCAATAATTTTTAATTAGATCATAGCAAACTCTTACCTGAATTTAGAACAAAGATCATGAAAAATATGATGACATCTTACTATAAAACCTTTCAATTTGTTAAGTTTTTGCATGGTATTTTAGCATACAGTGCTCTAAGAAATTAAATGATTGCAACAGTAAGATCTAAGCAAACTTCATTAATTTTTTTATTAAAAGTGATTAAAGGCAATTGTGGGTTGTCAACTACTTCCTGTGATGTCACAATATTTTAAAGATTTTTAAAGATCTTGTACGACTCAAGATATTGTAATGTGCAGATCTACAGTACCATTTTGATCATAAAAGATTTTTTGTAATTAAAAACTTATGAGATTTTGTAAGACCTTATGAGATTTAAGTTAACAAGATTATCTTAGTTCATACTAACTTCACAATCAGTGATTTCAAGATTTAAATTAGGCATGATCTGACACTTTCTGACATATTCCGTTATTCATAAGATCTTTGAAATTCTTAGAAGAATCATAGCTAGTCATGTTAGATCTCAGAAGATCTGACTGCTTGTTCAAATCTTATGACTGAAATCTTAAAACTAGAATTTGTAAGAATTTCTGTGACAAGATGGTACAAAATTACTTACTATCTTGTATTGTTTTGTGAAATCATGAAACATTTAATAAGATCTTTCTGGGATTTTTTATAAGGGAAGGGATGTGGGTATAGGGTACGCTAGAGTTTTGAGTGTGGTCTTGCTTTACTTAGTAGTACATTGTGTTCACCTGTGCTTATAATGATACATTGCAATGATTGCATGCATGAGTTTTTATATGAACATTAATTTTAGTAAGCATCTAAAATACTTATGATATATCATTCCTGGAGGCATGATTAAATTGTATGAGCACTCATTGACACTTTTACCACTACAATTAAAGGGTCACCACTGAAGTAGCTGGGCTCTGCACTATGAGACACTGCATTTATGTAATTTCAATCAAAGTAAGGTTTTAAAAATTGTATAAATAATTTATCAATAAAGTTAGATCTAGTAAATGCTATTTTTGAAATTCATAAAATCTTTTGTCATAGCTTATTCTAAGTTATCCTACTGTATAGTGGGTTTTTTGAGGATATGTAACAAATTTTGTGAATTTTTTGTTTTGCGAAATTAAATTCCTTGACAATCATTTTAATACTGTACAAAATGGTAAAATAGTGGAAATTTGTGAAAATTTACTTTGTGAACCTCTGGATAGAGGTCATTTGCAAAAATTATTATCCTAAAAAAACACTATACAACGTTTCCTTTAATCATTTGAGTTATTTCTATTCTTTATGTGTTCTACTGTATTGAATTTATAATTGTATATCAAACATTTGCATGGCTAAGGCTCCTAAAAAATTTTTTTTGCTGTCAATGGGAAAATGTCATTATCATTTTTGGACTTGCCACGTAGGCGAGTATTAAGTACTTTGGTTGTCTGTCTGTGATCCATACCTTCAATACCAGTGTACACTACACATAGTCCTTCAAAACCATCAAAACCACCAAAACCTCAAAACCCATAGTCCCATACCCTCAATACCAGTGTACACTATACCTAGTCCTTCAAAACCATCAAAACCATCAAAACCTCAAAACCCATACACTCAATACCAGTGTACACTACCCACAATCCTTCAAAACCATCAAAACCATCAAAACCTCAAAACCCATACCCTCAATACCAATGTATGATACTCACAGTCCTTCAAAACCATCAAAACCATCAAAACCTCAAAACCCATACCCTCAAAGTCAATACCAGTGTACAGTACTCACAATCCTTCAAAACCACCAAAACCATCAAAACCTCAAAACCCATACCCTCAATACCAGTGTACGGTACCCATAATCTTTCAAAACCATCAAAACCTCAAAACCCATACCCTCAATACCAGTGTACGGTACCCATAATCCTTCAAAACCTTCAAAACCATCAAAACCTCAAAACCCATACCCTCAAAGTCAATACCAGTGTACAGTACTCACAATCCTTCAAAACCATCAAAACCTCAAAACCCATACACTCAATACCAGTTTACTCAGTTTGCCTTAAATCCTTAAAAAACCATTATTTTTCTGTTATGCAGTAATAAACCATAGCAAGTTACTTACTACATTGTTGGAACCAATTTTAAAATGGGAAATATTTCTTACAATGTCAGTTGTACTCATAGGCCTCTTTTTGGTGAGTTGATACCCTCAACACTTGCTCTGAATTATCAAAACCTTACAAACCCACAAAACTTGGTTTTTACCATTTAAATTTAAGTTGTGGTTCCCTATAACTGGCCATATATGTAGAATATACCCAGTATTAAGTATGATGTAAATAACTCACTTTTAATATTTAGCTGATTATCATCTGATATAATATTACTTTCTTTAACAAATGAATCAGTGCTATTACGAATATAAGAGCAATTGTATATTTCTCCTGATTGTGATAATTTCAAATTGCTGAAGGTAATGTCTATAAATCGTTTGTGACTACCAGTGGCACCAATATCATAAGTACTTGACCTAATAATGCTGTCATTGCATTTAATGTCAACAGTACCTTTAGTAGCAATAGGAGGTGATAATTGATGAGCAGTAATCATACAGGTTGCATTAAAACTGTCTCCAGCTGTATATTCATTGAATAGAGACATACTAACAACATCTCTAGAATTATTGACTGTAAGAAATGACAAAAATAAAAACAGTTATAATACTTACTTTTCATCATAACTTGTACATTATTTGATGTTTTACTTCTACCTGATTGTTCTCCTATCCATGCTACACAAGTGTAATTACCAAGTGTTGATACTGGAGTTGATGATGTTATTGGACTGAACCTCAGTGTACTAATGAATGATGTATTTGTAATAGACACAATGGGTAGTATAGATACGCCTTCATTTTCTGATACTAGTCTGTTCTCATTACCATTGTCTCTATACCAGGATACATTAACTATACTGTTAGACTTAGTAGTGTTAATATCAGTGTTAGTAGTGTTAATATCAGTGTTAGTAGCAATATGACACTCCAACTGTTGATAAGTATTTGATAAATTCAGGGAGACAATATTAGTCATCACTGTTTTTATAAATGTATCTATTTAAAGGTAATGTTAATAAACATTATTTGCTGGCAATACCTTTCACTGTAACAGATACATTTACTTGTTGATAAGGACAGTTAGCTGGATTTTTATTAATTAGTAAACTACAAATATACACTGTACTGTTGATTGACTGATCTACTGTTAATATGAGAGGATTTGTATACGCTTTACCAGATGTAAGTTCTTGCCATGATAAAACAACTTCTGATTTATTATAATTATAACCTAATGTACAATCATATTCTTTAACATCTCCTAGTCTTAAATCAGCATCAAAAGAAATGTTTATGACAGGAACTAAATTAAAACATTTATTAGATTTTAATTTTTATTATAGACTAACCTTTAACACAAACATATGCTGTACTACTTACAACAGTATCATTACCATCAACACTAGCTCTACACTGATATACTCCAGCATCAGAGAGTTGAACACTAGTAATATTCAGTGTTGTTACTAGACTCTTACTGTCACCATTAATCATCAGTGGTGTACTCCTATCACTAATATCAGTGCTATACTGATACCAGTAATGACTAATGAATGATGTATCAGGACCTATCCCAGTATTAAGACTGATAGTACAGGCCAGTACTACTGTAGAGTTAATGGAACTGAATATTGAAGTAGGTACTACAGTCAGTGAACTGATATAAATAGCTACAACATAGCAATAAAGTAATTATAATTGTATTTCCAGGATTCTTACCTTTTATTCTAAGAGTAATGACCTGTGATTGAGTACTACAGTCAGAAGGATTAGTCTCAATCATTATTGTACAAGTATATTGTGTATTATTATGTGATGGTAGTATTGATGGTATCATTAGTGTATTATTGTTACTATAAATAGAACCATTAGTAAGTAGCCAGGATACTAATACTCCAGTAGGTACTGGTCCAGTGATACAATCAATTGAATAATACTGACCAAGGGATAGTTCCTCTGTTACTGATGGCTGAGTTTTGTTAACTGTATGTGAAGACATCACGATACAGAATAATGTTGAATTTATATTTC
>NW_003546784.1:4970-6456 GCF_000090795.2 Amphimedon queenslandica
AAAGATGATAATGACTGGACAGTAACAGATGAGACACTGGTATCTGTAATAAACATTAATAATTAATGTACTATGATCAACTAACCTAATACACTAATAGTAATAGACTCTGTCAAATCCATATCCAGTAAATCTGATGATACTACACAAGTGAATGTTTTTTTATTATGAAAGAGCATCACTGGATCAATGATTAGTTCATTACTATGAGTATGGAATGATGATGGATGCCATTGTATTACACTGTTAGGGATGGAGGGCATTGTAGTACAGTTAATACTGGCACTACTACCAACAGTGAGGTCAGTATATTGACCAATAACATTGATATCAGGTACTAAAATGGATCAATTTACATTATATTGGGATATTATTTACCTTTCACTATTAGTAGAGAAATGCTTCCTGAACCACAAGTATAGTTTCCAGTATCATTGCTCCTCACTTCTTGTATAGTCAGTGTACCACTAGTAGTATTGATATTGTAATGAGTATCATTACTAATATCAGTTCCATTCAGTTCCCACTGTACTGTATCATTTAGTGTACAATGTAAGATTACACATTCACCAATGAGCACTGTTGTCAAATTATTGTAGCTTTGTTTCAGAGGTATAATTCTATTAGAGCAAACTATGAGATGATATAATAGTTATTATAGAAATGCTACAAAACAAATTCCCCATACCTTCACAATTTGAAAGTGTAGCTGTAATCAATATAATTATCAACAAAGAAGAGAAGCAATACTCCATCTTGACTAAAAGTTGGCAATAGTACAGCAGGCTATGCCAAGCCACACACCACTATACTGTAGTAATTCTGATTGGTCATCGTTTACTCATATGAGTGGGTTTGCGGTATGTGGACTATTAGTTACAATAACTCACTCTCTCTTCTGCCAAGTAATATGAATTGAACAGTATTAACATAATTTTATATCATATGTAGTACGCACAAAAATAGTTTAGGTAGTAATTTTTCTACCTTGGGCCCTTTTAAAACTTAAAATTAATAACTAACAATTAATTATTCTTCATATTACTCTAGTAACTTTGATTCCATATATGCAGCTTCATTTACAATTTTTGTTTTGATTAACAAGCAGCAAACATAACAACATTAACAGACTAGTCTAGTATTAATAGTAAGTAGCTATTTTAGTTAATGAATGTTTATTATTTCTATGCTTATTTAGCTTCATTGCATTGCTTTGTCAACAGTCTCTTCAGTAATTGCAGTGACAGGAACTTCATAATCAGCAGCAGAAACAGGATCAGTTGATTCAATTTTAACTTCATCATAAACTACTTGTGGTTTCACTTCCTTCAATTTTATATCAGGATCATCATAATGATCATATACAGCAGTTTTAGATCTAGTATCATTGATGTAGTTAGATCTAAATTTCTTCCTATAACAACAAAAAAATAATTCGAACTAATAAACTGACAATACTAACTTCATGATAATTATTATTATTCCA
>NW_003546784.1:7692-28022 GCF_000090795.2 Amphimedon queenslandica
AGACTGATGAGGAATGAGGTTAATTACTGGAACCTTGTCATTAGGAACTAAAAGGAACAGAGAATATACAACTATAAAATGGAGTAATTTACTTTTAATAAAAATTATAGTTGAATATCTGATATTATCACTTGGTAGGACAAATGAATGTTTAGTACTTGATACATTGTACTTGCAAGTATATTGTCCAGCATCAGATAATGACACATTATTGATAGTGTAGCTGATAGTGTGTTCAGTATTATTATTGATACCAGTATATGAGTGTAGAGTGTGATTAGAGGAATTGAGCCATTGTATGTTCACATTAGTAGCAATATCAACAAGAGGAGAGTGTGGATAAGTGACAGAGCAAATGAGGCTAATACTGTCACCAACAATATAATAAGAAGACAACGGAGCAATTGATGGATAATTATTACCATTAGGAACTATCAATATAAAATACACATGATAATGGTGTTAATAAAAATAAAGCAAAACTCACTTTTAATTGTTACAATAGTGACTCCTGTTCTGACATCACTTGGTATAATATAAGGATTGTTAGTGGTACTATTGAGATAATATGTACAACTATATTCTCCAGCATCAGATAGCTTTATATTAGTGAGAGTATAATTGAAATATTTTTTGTATGGATAAATAGAATATTGCTGGTTAACAATTGTATTTGAACTCCATTTAATATTGACAGCAGTATCAATATCAACCAGTGGTGAGTTAGGCTCAGTAACTTTACAAGAGAGAGTAACTTTATTACCAACTTCATAATAGGATGGTATAGGATTGAGAATCAGTGATGTACTGTGAATTGGAACTACAGTAATGAAATGTAAATTAGTTGATAATGATGGCTCAAATTACTACTAATGAGAATGTATTATAGATCTCATGATGTAACTTACTTTTAATATTTACTTCAGTAATAGCTGATTTAACATCACTTGGTTCAACAAATAAATTGTTACTACGAATAAAGGAACAAACATATTCTCCTGTATATGATAATTTGAAATTAGTGAAGGGAATGTTTAAAGATAGTTTGTGACTACCAGTGGCACCAATATCAACTACACTTGACCTAATGATCCTTTTGTTGTGTGTGATGTTAACAGTACCCTTAGTAGCAATAGGAGGTGATAATTGATAAGCAGTAATCATACAAGTTGCATTAAAACTGTCTCCAGCTGTATATTCATTCAATAGAGACATACTAACGGCATCTCTAGAATTATCGACTACAAACAAACGACATAAAGGAAAACAGGTTAGTGATATAATACTTACTTTTCATCGTAACTTGTACATTATTTGATGTCATACTCCTAACTGATTGTTCTCCTATCCATGCTACACAAGTGTAATTACCAAGTGTTGATACTGGAGTTGATGATGTTATTGGACTGAACCTCAGTGTACTAATAAATGATGTATTAGTAACAGACACAATGGGTAGTATAGATACTCCTTCACTGTCTGATACTAGTCTGTTCTCATTACCATTGTCTCTATACCAGGATACATTAACTATACTGTTAATATCAGTGTTAGTAGCAATATGGCACTCCAACTGTTGAAAAGTATTTGATAAAATTAATGTGTCAATGTTAGTCACCACTGTCTTTATAAATGTATCTATTAAAAAGTAATAAATTAATATATTATTTATACTGACAGTACCTTTCACTGTAACTGATACATTTATTTGTTGAAAAGGACAGTTATTTGGATTTTTACCAATTAGTATACTACAAATATACACTGTATTGTTGATTGACTGATCCACTGTTAATATGAGAGGATTTGTAAATGCTTTACCAGATGTATGTTCTTGCCATGCTACCACGACTTCTGAATCATCATAATTGTAACCTAATGTACAATCATACTCTCTAACATCTCCTAGTCTTAAATCAGCATCAAAAGAAATATTTATGACATTAACTAAATGAAAACATTTATACACTTTGATTTTGATTTTAGACTAACCTTTAACACAAAGATCCAATTCATTACTTATAACAGTGTCATTACCATCAATGCTAGCTCCACACAGATATTCTCCAGCATCAGAGAATTGAACACTAGTAATATTCAGTGTTGTTACTAGACTCTTACTGTCACCATTAATCATCAGTTGCGTCCTCCTATCACTAATATCAGTGCTATACTGATACCAGTAATGATTCATGAATGATGTATCAGGACCTATCCCAGTATTAAGACTGATAGTACAGGTCAATACTACTGTAGAGTTGATAAAACTGACTATTGAAGAGGGTAATACAGTCACTGAACTGATATAAGTAACTACAACATGTAACAATAAATATAATTAGTTACAATTTTCTGGATTCTTACCTTTCATTCTAAAAGTAATGACCTGCGATTGAGTACTACAGTCAGAAGGATTAGTCTCAATTATAATTGTACAAGTATATTGTGTATTATTATGTGATGGTAGTATTGATGGTATCATTAGTGTATTATTGTTACTATAAATAGAACCATTAGTAAGTAGCCAGGATACTGATACTCCAGTAGGTACTGCTCCAGTGATACAATCAATTGAATAATACTGACCAAGGGATAGTTCTTCTGTTACTGATGGTAGTGTCTCATTAACTGTATAAAAAATATTAATAGCATATACGCTATTTTGCGACACATTATACCTGTTACACATAAATTGATATTGTCAGTAGTTACATTAGAATCAATCCCAGCATTACAATGATATACTCCAGCATCAGATACTTTTATTGAATTAATAGTAAGTACTGAAGTAAAGACAATGTCATATTCTCTCATTAATGAACTATATTGTGTAATAATACTCATATCATGATACCAAGTGACACTGGGCTGCATACCAGGACCAACAGGAGTATTGAGAAGAATGAAACAATCAATTTTTACTGTTGAATTGATTAAAATCAATAATTGAGAAGTCATCACAATCGAGCTCACATATGTCCCTAAATTTAATTTTGAATATAAAGAAGGATCATTCTTAATTTGTTAATCAGTACTTTTAGTATCAATGGTAATCATCTTGTTGTCTGGTGAACAAGTCACTGGGTTGGTATCCACTTCTACAGTACAAGTATATTCAGTGTTGTTAAGTGATGGTACCACATTAGGTAGTATTAATGTATTATTGTTACTGACAATAGCACCCTCTGAATCAGTCCAATTTATGGATCTTATGATAATTCTGTTGAGTGATGAGAGATCCATGCACTGTATTGTTGCACTATATCCCAGTGGTAAGTCTGTGTATTTATCATTGTCTTGATTAAAGGGAACAAGATCTACAAAACCATAATGAATTTATAACATAAATGTATACCTTTTAAACACAAGGGTTTTAAATCAGACAATACACTATTAGATCCATTAATTGATGCATTACAAGTATATACTCCAGCATCAGTTGGTGAAACCTGTGTTAATGTCAGGATACTATTAAATGTTGATAATGAACCATTAATACTGATATTATCTGTTACAATTATTTTATTATTCTTAAACCAGTTCACTACAAGTGAAGAAACATCAGGACCAATAGCATTAGTGAGACTAATAGTACACACTATTGATACATCATCACCAATGACATAAGATGATAATGATTGGACAGTAACAGATGAGACACTGGTATCTGTAATAAACATTAATAACTAATCTACTATGATCAACTAACCTAATACACTAATAGTAATAGACTCTGTCAAACTCATAGCCAGTAAATCTGATGATACTACACAAGTGAATGTGTTGTTATTATGAAAGAGCATCACTGGATTAATGATCAGTTCATTGCTATCAGTATTGAATGATGATGAATGCCATTTTACTTCACTGTTAGGGATGGAGGGCAGTGTAGTACAGTTAATACTGACACTACGACCAACAGTGAGGTCAGTATATTGACCAGTAACAATGATATCAGGTACTAAAAGGATTCAATAAATTAAAATTGAGTATAATTTTTATTTCACTTTAGAAAAAAGGATCGATTTACATTATATTTGGATATTATCAGGGGCGTATCCAGGAATATAAGGAGATCATAGATATGGGTGCTGAGGGCGCGCGAAGCGCACCACAATTTTGGCCACACCCGCTTTTACGGCGGTAAAACGGCCTTTTCCTGCATTTTTGTCAATTACGGGTGGGGCCAAGATCATTTCAAGCATGCTGGCATGCAAGCTGCCATGTACTGGTACTTCTGATTGCTCCTTAAAGCACTGGAAACTGCTGAAATCATGATCAGGGGGCTAGATAACTTTGTTAGGAGGCTTGGTAGTGATGCAAGAGTCCAGGATTTGAGTAATTTTTTCTGAGCCCAGCCATGAGGGGGTGCTCAAGCCCCCTCAGCCCCCCCCCTAAATACGCCTCTGATTATTTACTTTTCATTATTAAAGAAATGCTTCCTGAACCACAAGTATAGTTTCCAGTATCAGTGCTCCTCACTTCTTGTATAGTCAGTGTACCACTAGTAGTATTGATATTGTAATGAGCATAATTACTAATATTAGCTCCATTAAGTTTCCACTGTATTGTATCATTTAATGTACAATGTAAGGTTACACATTCACCAATTGATACACTTGTTTCAATACTGGAGTTTCCATTTGATGATACAATTTGCTTACACGTAGCTATAAAGTATAAAAATTACAAGCATAATTGTAGTCTTTTGATATGACATACCCCCGGTAACTATTGAGGATTTATGATGAGTATGCATGCACCATAATATATGAATGATGGTTAACTTGAAATACACAAGTTAGTACAAGCTTAATGTATACTGGGTATTGACATTGAAAATTATGTGGCAGTGAAATTTAAATATCTCTATATATTGTTGTAAAATGAATACAGAATAAAGTTCATTTCATACTTTAAATAAGTACATGACTATACATTTACCTTCACAATTTGAAAGTGTAACTATGATCAATAATATTAACAAAGGAGAGAAGCAATACTCCATCTTGCTAGGGCCCAACAGAGCCTCAGACCACAGTTGTGCTATTCTGGTTGGTCAGGTGCACAATAGGGAGGGACTGTGGGTTGAATAGATAATTGTTAACAATAACTCACTGGATTGTTTCCCTATATGGGGATGATGTTTGCACACCTGGAGTTAACATAAGAAAATAAACTATCATAATATTCAAATTGTGTACCTCATCACTCTCTCAATTACACATCCATAGTTGATATGTTGAAATCAAGGCACACTATACGGCTTGGTACTTGGCGATCTATAATCAGTTATAGTACGGCAATGACCATTGACAAACAAGAGTACTGATATATGCATGCAGTTGCGACCTTGTTGTCATGAAACTATACTTTACACTGAGCAACAGATCTACTATAAACAACAACATTAGCTGCAAAAAAATAATTATGATTTTTAGTATCATGAACAAACAGTACACTCACGCAAAACGTGGGCGTATCTACTCTCCATCACGTGACTTTCCATGACGTCATATGGTACCACGTGCTAGTTCATGGCGGGTAACACGAAGGGAAAGAAGAGGAACTCGTCCCTCGTTCCTGTACCTCTAGCAGAAGCAAGACTTCTAGGACCAGGTGAAGATGTCTGCTTTAGACATGGAGCCATTAGGAAACTAGTACTACATAATTTCCTGTAAGTGTACTAACTAACAAGTAGTTGATGACATTCCGCCATTTTTTTACACTAGCACTTTTGATAATATTGTCCTGGAACCATCACCTCAACTCAATTTAATAGTTGGACCAAACGGTGAGCACCTCTCATTTATTTTCTTCTCATTTACACTCAAAAAATTCCCGGATCACAAAAAATACGGCACTGTGGCAGGGGGTGTGGCTAAATGAAAACTATGCCCTAATTTTAATGGTGCCGTCTTCTTTGTGACCCAATTTTTGACCTTTTTGTTAAGTTAATTTTTGTAGGTACTGGTAAATCAAGTCTTGTTTGTGCCATATGCCTTGTACTCTGTGGCAATACCTCTATCCTTGGACGAGCAAAAGACGTGAGTCTTCTACTTGCGTCATGTGATAGTCAGCTGACCTGGTTGACCTCGTTTTATTTGTAGTTGAAGGATTTTGTGAAGAGTGGCCCAGCAAAGGAAGGATATGTTGAGATTACAATGTAAGGATATTAAAGTATATATACATGTACATGTAGTCATGTACCCTTGTAAGATAGTATTGAATTGTCATGTGTACATGTACACATGTACACATACATGTATTGTCATCCCTTTATGCCTACCAAAGCACTTTACTGTGTTTCTGAACCTAATCACGGAATGTGCTAAAGTTTTGAGTCATATGGTCTGTATTAGGCCTTGCTTAATGCTTACTACATGTATCATATAAACTGTACATGTACATGTAGTGGTAAAAATCTATACAGTTTTATTTTGGCAATTTGCAGTAAATTGATGATATGATTGTCATAATACCTTTTACCATTTAGCCTCCTTTGAGTGACACAATTGCCAATATACACAGTGTACATGTAATCCTTGCAATCATAGAATCACTAATTTTAAGAGCCACAAAAACCCCCAGTTGTTATTTAATTATAATGTACATAATATGATAAAGATGTACATATACATGCATGCATGCATGCATGCATGCACAAACTTATTTTTTATTTAATTTATATCATTTCTTTCTTTCTCTCTTAACTATTCTTTCTCTCAGTCATCACAGAAGTGGTAACCATCCCACCATCAGGAGGCATATATTCAAGGACAGGAATAATTCAAAATGGCTTCTTAATGGAGTTGACAGGAGAGAAATGGAGGTGGGCATTAAATAGAATTAAAATGCTTTAGTTGTGCATTTGGTGGGAAAATTTTAGCTTTACAGTATTAGAGTTTTAGGTAGGGCTGATACGAATAGTGAGATATTCGAATATTCGTTCGTTAAAGCAATATTTGAATAGTTTTTTTGCTATTCGAACTATTCGCCTAATAAAATTATTAATGGTTATTGCAATAATTAATGACCACACCCACTGCGTGTCACCTGCACAGGCTGCTTTCTTAGTCTGTTTCTTGGTCTGTTTACTTATCAACTCGCTAAATACTGATGCTGTGGCCAGGGAAAGTGGTTCTCAATCTCCAAGAAACCTTGTTTGGCATCACTTTGAAAAGTTTAATACCAAAAAGGTAGTTTATAATCATTCAGCAATAACAGTTCAATTATTCGAATATTCGTTCATTTAGCATGCCAATTATTCGAATAGTAAAAAATACTATTCGTTTCAGCCCCAGTTTTAGGACTGTGCCAACAAGTTTTTGGGGGTTTAATTTTGCGGTTGTGTAATGATTCACAAAAAAACTTTATATGAAAATAATGCACTTATTTTTGGTAGAATATGCGTTAAATATATTTTCGAGAAATGTTTATTTGGACGAGGCGACTAGACATTTGTGTCATAAATACTGCGTTTATACATGTAATTATGTTTGGCTGATATGGTAGTAATGGTACTAAGTATAAATACATGTAGAACATGTTTTAGTGATATTTTTAAACTGCATGTAATTTGCGTGATTTAAGGGCTACTATGTACATTGTACATGTACATGTATTTGTACATGGTGCTATATACATGTAAATTATTTTATTTCTTTTCAAAAGGTTAAAGATCTTGTGAAGAGTTTGAATATACAACTGGAGAACAAGTGCCAATTTCTGCCACAAGTGAGTGAAAAAGTAACTGTATAGTTTGAAGGCTCCCATATTTGATGAGCATATGTTCTCCAAGATTTCCCACTGGATTTTTACATAGTGCTCATGCAGCTTCTTGTCAGTGGAAGACCCTCTACTATAGCACAACAGGGTATTTTGGCAAAAATTACAAGAAGAGAATTCTTCATTTTTATAATTTTTTCTGAAGCGTATACATGTACTTATGCTATGTCGAAAATTTGAGCTGATTTCTATTGAAATTCGATTTTTTATGAATTTTTAAAGTTGCTCCAAAATTTAACAAAGCCCATGTTCTGTAGTTAGTACAGTGTTTTTTTTGCCAAATTTCGTCAAAAATTACTACAAGAGAATTCTCCATTTTTATAATGTATCTTGATGCATGTACTTGTGCTTATGTTGTGTATAAGGTTTGAGCTGATTCCAATCAAAATTGGATTTTTATTCATTTTTAAGTTGCTCCAAATGCCATTTAATTACTACATGTACATGTACATATAGTCCCTATCAGTTCAAAGCATTCTCTTCAGCTCACTTAGCATGTTTTTATTGTTTTTGTGGGGAGCCCTTTCCTTCTCACCAAGAATTCAACCCCAAAATAATAAAATAATAGTTAGGAAATACATGTACATGTACATGTAAATGTTTTTATTGATATAATGTCAATAATTTGATGTACGTGCATGTAATTTAAAATTATGTTTTAGGATAAAGTGGTTGAGTTTGCAAAGTTAGACTGCTATCAACTGTTGGAAGAGACAGAGAAAGCTGTGAGTGGTCATATGTTAATTAGACTACTAGCTATTAATATCAATAGATTGGTACTGATGACATGTACTCGATGCATCAAAGACTGAAAGGAACTAAAGAAAAGAAAGTACAGCTTGAAGTAAGGACATGCACATGTAGAATAAATGAAATGCACTTTTTTCGACTTATAGATCAATTTGTAGTCATTAATTTTATAGGCCACATACTGTATGCATGTACATGTACAGTAGACTGAATGTTGGAAAATTGAGTTTAAAATTCTCAACAAAATAATAATGTAGTACGGAGTATGTGTACATGTACATGTATAGTATAGACATACATGTACATGTACATCTCATGTACGTCTCATGTACATTAAGCTACATGTACTTAATGATACATGTGCATTGTACTTGTAATTGATGTTATTTTTCTTTAAAATCTCATTATACATGTACGTTTATGTACATGTACATGTACATGTATATACATGACTACATATAGGTGGCAATTTTGGAGGAGGGAAATTTCGCGAATTTGGTGTTTTGAGAGCCTTTTGACAAAATATAACCCAGCCACCCTTTTGATGGTACATGCCCTCAAATTTGCCAGATTAAAAACCATGTAGCAATCATAAAAAATTAGTAATTCACCTCTTCAAAATTACCAGCTATATGGTATAGCACGTGTTCATATTTGACCCTGTACGTAATGTGCTTGCATATATTTATTAATATAGAAAAGTCTTAATGCAAAGAAAAAGGAGTTGGAAGAGAAGGTGAGACATAACGAGCTCCTAGAGAGAGATGTGAGGCGTAAAGAGACGAGGGAGAACAGTTTAAAGACTATCAAGAACCTCAAAATGAAGAAAGCTTGGATAGTAAGATACACAATCCATTAGTACATGTAAATATTGTATACTTAGAAAATAATAAGAATAATAATGAATTATGTATTTACCAGGCAGTACGTGTAAATTGCATGCACAGTGTTACCATGAGTGTGACAAACCTGTTAGTCAGCAGTTCTTTTAATGCATGACTGACTACATGTATAACTTATATACATGTACATGTACGTATACGTGTGATGTGTATTTTGAGGATATTAACACTAGTTGTTGCTTTAGTTCCAAGTTTTGCGTTCTTGTCCACAATTCTTTGTAGTTCATGTTTTAATTGTCTCCTCAAATTTTTACATATTAATAGATGTAGATGCTTTTTTGTTGATTGTGATTAGTCTTTTTAGTTCTGGTCGTCTGAAAATCAAGCATGCATATACATGTTTTTCTTTATTGTCTCTTGAGGGAATGCACATGCATTACACATTTTCACTCATGTAGATACTCATAATTAATTTAAAATAAAATACAATATTAATAATAATGTACTGGTACATGTGTATATTAAGTATACATTTATTGTCATGCATGTAAGTTTATGTCCAGTGAGTCAATATTAGTACCTCGATTGGCCGATGAATTATTGCACATGCTTGAAGTAGTTGTATGAGGTTTTTTCATGATCTTATGACAAATAATATTAACAATAACACTATTGATCTCTGGCCTGAAGTAAGACTGAACTACTGGACTCAGTACAATAGCCAAGAAAAACAATATGAGAGCAGAAACAACAAGTGCACCTGGTGGATCAGCTATAGCTAGAAATGAAGACAAGACTGCACTAGGAATGAAGCATACCCCATAGATTAACAGCATGGAACCAAATATACCAAACAACCTCTTCTTCCTTGAGGCATAGACACAGTCTCCTACTATCTCTGACTGATCATTTATGAACTTACGAGTGAAACAGAACGTCCAAACTGAAGTAACAACAATGATACAGAGTAGGACCAATGTTAATAGGAATCGAATAACAGCCGCTATAGTACTAATAGTATAAGCATAACAGACTCCTAGATCAGGTATATACTGGTATACTACACCAGATCCATCAATGAATCCTGAAGAGAAAAAGGCAGCATTGAATACCCACACGATAATGACAAGGACCAGAGCTACCCTTGGGCTTATGAACCGCTTGTGGAGATGAGGCTTGACTATAAAAAGGAACCGATCGATTGATATAAGACTCAGTGTCATGAGCATCACATAAACACAATAGAGTATTATAAAGGCACTGAAATCACAGGATCCCTGTCTCTCCTCATCAGTACTGCCAATGATCCACTCACCAGCAGCTAATGCAGTGATAGAGAAAGGAAGATACAGGATCATTACAAGGTGTCCCAGTATGAGAGAAGTAAAGAATATTGTTGATGGCTGTTTCAAGGACTTTCTTTGATAAATAGTAATGACTAGCACCACACCATTAGCTATGAGAGCTAGTATCATCTCAATACTAAGAACTGCTGCTACTGCTTCAGGACTGAAGTCCCCAGTGTAGGTATAATTACTTTCCATTATGAAACTGAACTAGCTAGCAGAAATGATTTATCTCTCTTAATATACGTACATGTATAAAGGAAATAAATAAATTCCCCTGAAACCATACAATGCTTCTCCTTGTGTTGCCACTAATGTTGTAGCCATACAATTCTCCTCTTATGTTGCCACTAATGTTGTGAGTGTGTGTGTGTGTGTGTGTGTATGATAAGAAATATTGTAGTATAACAATGGTAAGGAAGAATAAAAACACAACAAGGAGAACACACCACTGCCTATCAGTAGCATCTATAGTCACTTCATGTGTATCTTTCATTTTATAATGATGATAATGATGATAATGATCAAGTTGTTGTCACTAGGAGCCAACTGATTATCAATGCTACCTGATCTGCATGCATAATAGTGATTCTTTGTAAGTTATCTCATAATGAAAGTTGCTTTTGATGTGTAGGTGCGGGTGAGCTAATTGTCTTTCTGCCTAACCCTATTATTGATATTGCTTCATTGTGATGCTTTTTTGTCTTTGGCTGTCAGTATAGGATATTGGCAGCCCTTTTGTGTACAGCTACTCTTATGTTTCTCCTTACCTATTGTTTATCTTAATGTCATTTGTGCAGTAAGGGTCCATTAATGCTAATTTGATGATTATAATTGTGTGTATTAACTATTAAGATTAAAGAAATCTTCCTGTAACAGAGCAAATTATTGATCAGATGTTATAGATAAACCTGTCATGAGGTTGATAACTATTTCCTTACTAGTAGAAAGTTCAACAGTGACAGTGTGTAAACATGTACGACAGTCACGTATCCATTCCCTCTTGCTAGTGCATTCTATTATACTGTACTTTGTACTGTAGTCACAATAAGTAAGTACTATGAGGTAATGAAGGTATACATTTAGGGAGTGTGGCCTGATCTGCTTCCTCTGACACTGCCTGTGAAGCTGTGACCTCTACCTTCACCTCCTGTAGCCTAAGCAAACATTATGCATGTACATGTACATGTATTACTGATTTACTGTAGCATGCGGGTTTTATTGTTAATGCTGATGCTATAAAAGGACTTGATTGCTGCCTAATGAGTATTAATTGATGAGTGCTCAACTCACTAAAGCATCTATTCTTTGCCAAGCTGCTGGAGAAGTCTTTGAATACCATCCTACTGCTTGTGATTATAGTTAGACTAACAAGGTGCATTGGGCTCATCCTAATGTCTTAATTTATAAAATTAATTATTCTTAATGTATATATCTACTGGCTACACGTACATGTACACAGAGTTTCCTACAGGATTTTAGCATGGTACTCTTACAGGTTCTTGTATGTAGTTTTAAATTTGCTCAAAAATTTGACAAAATACACTATACATGTACAGTTTATAATTTTTTAATTATGAATTAAATAATTTATAATTAAATTATTTTTAATTATTTTATTTATAATTTTATAATTTTATAATGTTTTTTTTTTGATTTGCTAATGCATATACATGTTTGTGTGCTGTATAGAAGTTTTAAGCTGATTCTGACCACTATTGCTTTTTTACGAGATTTGTTAGTTGCTCAAAAATTAGACAAAAGTCCCTTAATAAAAGGTTTTTGCCCCAAATTTTGCCAAAAATGTCAGCCAGAGAAATTTCCAATTCATATTTTTTCTGTTACATACTCTTATATTGTGTAGCATGCTTGAGCTGATTCTAATTATAATTGATTTTTTATGAATTTTAAAAGTTGCTCCAAATGACATGTACTGTATGTATAGAAGCAAGAGTAAATAATACCTACAGAGAGTATCCAATGGCCCTATTGAGGCCTGCTGCAAGTGTGTGGATTTCTAGGAAGTCACATTCCACATACTTCAGTAGTTTTCAATCAATGTTTATACAGATGTGTTGTTATACCGTATAGCTTGAAATTTTCATGGAATGTAAATTTCGTGGTTTTCGTGATTATGGGCTGCCCACGAAATTTAAACCCACGAAATCATTGAAGTGCCATCCCTTACAGGCTATGTAAACTGTCAACCACGAAAATTAAACCACGAATTGCCCCACTAAGAGCAAACCACGAAAATATCGACCCACGAAAATACCAAGCCAAGCCATACGGTAACAACATTTATCATTGATAATATACAGGAGTATCCTGAACGTGACTTCCTAGAAATCCACACACTTGCAGCAGCTGAGATGGGGCCGTTGGATACTCTCTGTAGGTATTATTTACTCTTGATAGTAGTTATGAAGCATATGCTGTTTAGCTCACTTGGCATGCTTTGTGGAAAACCCTGCATGTACATTTACATGTGTATTGATACTATTTTATTGATTGGTGTGGTTTTTAGGAATATGAAGAAGCTCGCCAAATATATGATGATGCCAAGAAGAAGAGGAAAGAGGCCGAAAGGTCACTGAAGAGACTCCATGACCGTCACAGGCCACTGAGGGACAAGATGAGACAGAGAGAGGCTATTGTACAAAAATATGGAGACAACCTTAAAGTAATAATGAAGGAATGAGAGAGAGAGAGGGTGAAAGGGAGGGAGAGAAAGTAGATGGAAAGAGGTACAATTTATCATGTACATCATGTAAACATGTACATTTATATTTTCTGCTACATTACATTATATGCTTTCAATTTCATGAATTTGCCTAAGAATCTATTTTGCAGGTTTATTTTTGTAAATTTATGCCTTCTGCCGTCTTACACTGTAAAAATTTGAGTTTCGTAGAATTATTTTTTTCGAATCTTCTAAGAATCGGGAAATTTAAATCCCTCAAAAATTTTCCACTATACGGTAGTAGTATTAAGAAAATAGGCTGCCAATATTTCTAGCTTTTCTGCATAATTTGTAGTATCTTATGCTTTTAAAAAATGAATTAACATTAATGATTACTGTGACATTGAATAGTCTGATAATTAGCTTTCTAGTGGCAATCAATGCACATTCCTGTACTTTTAATTTATTTTCTAGACTCATGACAGAAAGCTTAAAGAGATCAAAGGGCAGATAGAGGCTAAAGGAAGTGAATCAGATGAGTATGGGGAGAAGCAGAAGACTGCAGTTCTAGCATATGAACAGTTGAAGAAAGAAGCTGATGAACAAGAAGAGAAAATCAATAACTTAATGAATCAAATAAGTGTAAGCAATAATGTGATGACACATAAGATTAATTGTTACAGTACAAGGGAATTTGTATTTACCGGATTAAAGAGGATATGAATTGTCTTTATAATGTATTTGCTTTATTAGAAACTTGAGTGTTTATCTTGTTGACGACTTGACGAATATTAAAACTTTACATAATCATATGTACATGTATACAGTGGTCAGCCATGTTGCCTAGTGTTTTTGTGTGAATTTTAACAGCAGCACAATAAAGAATGCATGAGTTACCTTAGGGTGGGTATTAATTGCGACACTTAATTTTAGCGTTTTTGTACTTAAAAATGCTAATTCAACCAGCCGCTAATAATAGTTATTATGTACTTGTGTAAACAAGTACACAAGAGAGGCAAGATCTGTAACAAGATAACAGTAAATAAGGTGGTCCTGTTAAGTGTTCTGCTCTTAAATGTATAGATGGGGCGTCTTGAGTAGTGTTATGCTATTGAATGGGGGTTTTACCATTGATTTTCTTCATATTTTCGCTAATATTACATTTTGCTAAATCAGGGTCCCCTTAAAAACACTAAAATTTAAGAGCACATTTAATACGCACCCTAAGGTATGTACATGTACAGTATATTATGTAATTCTATTAGCAATACATGTACATGTACACATGTACTACTTTCTCAGTCTTAATCTTATCCTTACTTGTATTTTAGGGTTTGAAGAGTAATCTTGAGTCTCTGCCACCACCAGACACACTAGAGCCTCAAGTTAAGCGGAAGACGAGGGAGATATACTCACTCAATGCTGAGTTTGCGCAACTACAGAGCATACAGTCAGAATTATTGCAGAAGAAAGGAACCTGTGAAGCAAATATAACACGTAATTTATTACATACACAATGTGTACTAGATTTATAGTAACTTTTAGTTACAAGTACTATTATTTAAGATTGGAAGAATGTAGAACATTTAAGGGGCGAGCCTGATGGAATAATCAATAATAGTCATGTTGCATTTCAGTTACCGTATAGCGGGTAATTTTGGAGGGACTAAAATTTGGCAAATTGCTAAATTTTGGTGATTGGCGAATTTGTGGCCATGTTCCATTGAGCATACGTATAATGGCTCAAAATGGTGGATTTTATTTTGGCGAATGGCTATCGAACGCCAAATTCACCAAATTTAACTCCCTCCAAAATTTCGTATTTTAGACAACAATAAATGACTTTAAACAATTATTCTTAAACAATGAATAAATGATGTTTTATTGTCTCAGTGCTTAATGCTTTTAATGACATTGGTTGCTGTGTAGTAGTGCAATATACTAATATAAAATATACTTATTCTAATTTATTACATTCAATACTGCATTATTTTGAATGCATGAATAAATGGGGTGACATACCGGACAGGCGAATGGGGTGTGACTGAGAGTACTGCTAGAGTGGGGCTCGCTTAGGCTCGCCCCAATCACATCCTGCTGGGAAGGATGTGATTACAATCATGCATGTTTTTAATAACTGGGTGGACCTAGTCATTACCATCTCATGATTGCTATATAAACCAGGAGCAGCGCATAATCAGAGCTACATCTGTTAATCCTTCTTTCCAGAGTGTCTATTTATTATGGAAAAAGCAGCCCAAGCGATCCCGTATTGTGTTGGTAAATGGCTCCCATCAGATCAGGCCATCCTTAACAAGTGGCTGGAGAATCTCATTGAAGAAGTGGATGGGAAGGAGTCCACTGATGGTGTTGATGAGGTTGATGCTGCAGATGAAGGCCTTGAGATAGTTGGACTACAGCCACCAGTTAGAGCTCTTAAAGTCCTGATAGAAACAGACTCTGAGGTTAACATGTTCTTCCACCAAATGTTCCGACAGATTCCAGCTAAAGATCCAACCTGTAAACCGCAGGTCCGCAACTATCGTATGATGTTGCGTCTGATAAACCGCATTATGACCAAAGCACCAGAATTCAATGGGTCTGATCTAGTTGGTTTTCCCATCAATGCTATACTAAATTGGCCTATGGGAACCACAGGAGGGTTTGCTGCCTTCTTGAACGGCAAAGTTAATGCTCATTTTAAAAATATTCTCAATCACTGGGCCATTTTCCTTAAATCTGAAGAATCCTGTTATGTCCTTACTACCGATGAAAATGGATGGCTAGGACCAAATGCCATGGCTCATCCTCAGATGCAGAACTTTGCTATTGATTTCGTATGTGATCCATCGCAGCCGCACTATGGCTTCAAATCTTGGGACGATTTTTTTACTCGGGAGTTTCGTAAAGGCATTCGTCCTGTTGCATCTCCTGATGATCCGCAAGTCATAGTAAATGCTTGTGAATCTGCTCCTTTCAATATTCAGACAAACGTTAGACGCCGAGACAGGTTTTGGATCAAATCACAGCCTTACTCCATTAACTTCATGCTTGCTAATGATCCATTAGCAGAGCAGTTTGTAGGAGGCACGGTGTACCAGGCTTTTCTCAATGCTTTCAGCTATCACCGCTGGCATAGTCCAGTTGATGGTACGATTGTTAAGGCATACGTTCAAGATGGAAGCTACTACTCAGAAGCTCAATCTGAAAAAGGTGATCCAGCAGGGCCCAATAATTCTCAGGGCTACATAACCGAAGTTGCTACCAGGGGGATCATCTTTATCGAAGCCGACAACCCAAAGATTGGTCTCATGTGTTTTATTGCTGTGGGAATGGCTGAAGTCTCAACTTGTGAGATTACAGTGTTTGATGGGCAGCATGTGCAG
This sequence comes from Amphimedon queenslandica, assembly GCF_000090795.2. Taxonomy (NCBI): domain Eukaryota; kingdom Metazoa; phylum Porifera; class Demospongiae; order Haplosclerida; family Niphatidae; genus Amphimedon; species Amphimedon queenslandica. The sequence continues at coordinate 24,488 of NW_003546784.1, forward strand.
AAAGGCCAACAGATAGGTATGTTTCACTTTGGTGGATCCACACATTGTCTTGTGTTTCGTAAAGACGTCAATCTAACTTTTGATCTTCATGGTCAGACTCCTGGTCTGGAAGCTCATAATATTCCTGTGAAGGCAAAAATTGCTATGGTCCAATAAATGGACAGTTTAATCATGGATAGTTTGACTGTTATACAATTATAGCTGCTGCATTAGTTCTTTTGCTACCAATATAGTGTTGTATTAGCTATATTCATTTTTGTAGTGCAAGTCAAAATGATGATCATTTTAAAAATTAAGCATGGGGAATTAATAGTGCCCATGCGCAGATGACTTTTCATACCAACCACCCAATTCATATAAACTGGGATACTTTGTCAACTGAAGACCTTCTGAACCTATTCACTATTCACTACAAGTGATAATAACCTTTGTAATCTTAAATTCTAATTATATTTTTATGCTCTACTGAGTCTGTTTATTAACTAGACGATGAAGACATTAAAGGGGCAAGCCTAAGCAAGCAAAGCAATTTACATACTAATAGATCTTGACAGACTAACAATACTCATGCATGATAATGATTATTGTGCAACTAATAAGCAGGCTCAGAACTTGATGATCTACCTTTGTATTCTCTATAGCAATTAAAGTTACCTTGCTTATAGCATTAAAAAATAGCTACAACCAGTCATTGCACAAATTATATAGCTACAACTGTAGCTATGTAGTTCATTGAATCTCATTGAATGAATGAATGATTGAATGATGAATGAATGAATGATTGAATGAATGAATGAATGAATGAATGATTGATTTCTTAATCAGAGTTATTTGTGTCAATCAAAAACATGGCATATCTGCTTTCTTAACCTTCCTTGCTGCAGTACAGTGACTACATTACACAGTCTAATCTTGCCGCTGACTTCAGTGAAAGCTCAGCCACTTTGTGACTACACCTGTTTTTAATGAAGATTATTAAGTTAATTAAAAAGTGGAGATTTTTTCATACAGATAAATAGGGGTGATGTACGTGTACATACAGACAGACAGACTTATATATTTGTGTTGTTTATGTGGGGCTCACTCATGCTCACCCCAATTAGTAGTATTAAATTTTCTAATACATATGCATGTACTTCAAGTTGTGTAGAAAACTAGAAATTTTGAGTGTTCCAGTTAAAATTTGCTATAATTGCTATTATAGTACATGTATAAGGCTATAAGTAGCTCATGAAGCATGCTAGCTGTGTAGCTCACTTGGCATTCTTTGTGGGAAACCTAGCAGTATACCGTAAGTGTAGAAATTTTCGAGGTGTATTAATTTTCGCGGGTACTAGCTAACCGTGAAAATTAATATTTTAACCCTTTATGAACAGAACGCCCACACGTCCAATTATAGTTGTTAATAACAATGGTACTGTACAAGTTCTTCAGGCGTGTGGACAAAAATAAGGACAAGATAGTGAAGAAGACAAACCTGAGGAGAAGTCACAAGCAGCTGGTGTTGCTAATGATCCAGAGAAGTAAAATAGAAAATGAGGAGAGTCCACGTGCAATAATTATTACATCACATGACCTCACTGACCACCCCTTTTATGATTATCCGCGAAATTTTATCCACGTGAAATTTATAAAATAAAGCAACTAGCACAAAACTGTGAAAATTTATTACCTCGAAAATTTCTACGCTTACGGTATTTGAATAATAACAATAAACCAACCACAATTAAAGGATGTGCTGACAGTACTGTACATGTACTAAGAGTCAAAATTTTGAAATGAAGCATTAACCAAAAATCACTTGAAGTACTACCAAGAGTGGATGATTAATTATTCACTCTTGGTACCTTATGTGTATGTATATGTACATGTGCTCACTTCACTTCCCCTCTTGTATAATTCTCCTGTCATTCTTAATGATCTTTCTCTCTCCCTCAGGTTGTAGAGAAGAGTTGGATGCCATTAATGATGTATACAAGCAGAGACTGGAGATGCTATCAAGGAAGGACAGAGATGCTTATAGTGCACTGAAATGGCTCAAAGAAAACAAGAGCAAGTTTAAGAGACCAGTTTATGAGCCAATCCTAACACTTGTAAGAGATGAAGTGTATACATGTACATATTATACATGTACAATGTGCTTCTTTCTCTCTTTTATTCTTCCTTTTCTTTTTCATGTAGTTACGTATTAAGGACATGAATTATGCTAGTCAGATAGAGAGTTTCTTTAGTGGACGTGATCTGGTGTCTTTTATATTTGAAAGTAGAGAAGATCGTGACGTTTTTGCTAGAGAAGTACATACACCAGACCCTCATAAACACAACTTTATCTTTCTTTTGTCTCTCACTCTTCTCTTCCACTCACTGTCCTTTTCCAATGAACCTCTCTCTCTCTCTCCCTCCCTCCCCCTCTCTCTTTTCCTCTCCCTCTCTCCTCTTATCAGGTGAGGGATAGTATGAATCTTAGGGTTAATATGGTTATTGCTCCTTCTAATCCACTCTCTAATTACAAATGTAAGGTTCCAATGGAGAGGCTAAGGTGAGAACCACACCCTTTACTAAATGTACATATGTCATGTACATGTACATGTTGTTTTCAGGCAGTTTGGATTCCAGTACATGTTAATGGATTTGGTTGAAGCTCCTCCTCCTGTACTGTCCTATTATTGTGCTCATCAGCATTTACATGATATCCCAGTGTCTCTTAATAAATTAACAACTCAAAGATTGAATAGTTTAAAATCATCTCATCCAGAGGTACAGAGGTTTTACACTGATGATCAGATGGTAAGATATTGTTATTACTAGACGAATGTAAAACATTAAAGGGGCGAGCCTAAGCAAGTAAAGCAATGTACATACAATAGATATTGACAGACTAACGATACTCATGACAGTGCAACTTAAGCACCTCAGAACTTGATTGAGTGCAGTGTAGTTCTTGACCTACCTTTGTAATCAAATCAAGTTTAACATTTGGAAAGCATTAAAGATAGCTAGAAACAGTCACTGCACAAATGATATGGCTAGATAGGCAACTGTAGCAATGTAGTCCAAGTTAGTTCAGGCTGTGACAGACATTCAAAGTCATTCACATCAATAAAGATGGCATATCTGCTTTCTTGACATTCCTTGCCGTTGCTTTGGACAGTGGTATGCGAGTACAGTAAGTCAAGTTATCAGCAACAAGTGTAACAGGGTAAAAAGTATTCCTATAATTGATTTCACCACCTTGCAAGTACAACTTGGTCATTATTAAGACTTATAGAGGTTCTCTCTACCTTATAATGCTTCTAGAGAAGTCTTTAGACAGTATCTCTATGCTCTCTTGCTGTTAGAAAGCTCTTAACTTTGTCCCATGTGTAAGCCGCCATTTTGTTTGCCGTAACCACACCCACTCACGTAAAGGAGCGTGGGCGGGTGGTTACTAAGGCTTGTTATTTCTCCAATACAACGTGTATAGAAGAAATGTAAGTGCGGACATACAAATAAAAATATATATATATATATATATATATATACACATAGCGCGACG
>NW_003546784.1:30291-32758 GCF_000090795.2 Amphimedon queenslandica
GAGGATTGTTCCAACTGAGCATGCTTAATGGCACATGGCATAAAATCGCCACTATAAAATTTCCAATTAACTTTCTAGAGTAAATTTGCCAAATGTTACTCTCACCAATAAATCATCTTGTATAGTATTTTATGAACCCAAGTTTATGTTAGTATTTTATGAACATGAAATACAACTCATGTTTTACACATATACATACATGTATGTAGATTGTACATATACACGTGTTCATGCATACATGTACATGTACATGTATTTAAATCGATTAATATGTTTTATGTTCCTTTCAACATGTTCTGTTATTCATTGGTTTTAGGCATTCACTAGTTATCCAGAGACATCAGCTGAGCTTGAGGATCTGATACATGAGCACCAAACACAAGTACAAATGCACTCCTCATCTCTCAATGATGAAGAAGCTGTAAGTAACCAAGTATACACACACTGTATATACACTGTACAAGTACATGTCTGTCAGTGTCTCTTTTTATACTTACTCTCTGATACTTTATTCATAGGCTACTAGACAATATGAAGCTAATGAGTCTAAGATTAAAGAATTAAGAGAACAGGTTAAGTTCACTTTGAAAGTCATTACTGCATGAGGGACTTGATCAATGAAAACAATTCGATTTTAATTTTGTGTTTCATTTTGCAGCAGTTGTAAACTTTGCTTTAGGTCTCATTCACTATAATAAAACATGTAGCTACACATTATGTATGTTAATGTTGTGGCCTTTGTGGGTTTTGATGCTAATGATACTAATAATTAATGAGTTATTGTTTGATTCTTAATAAGAATTTACAATGCATTTTGTTACATGTAGATTGAGAAAGAAGATGAAGAGTATCAGAATCATGAGCAAAATATTGAAGAATTGAAGAATCGGTGAGTCACATGACTGTCACATGATCTCTTATTAAATAATTAATGTGTGTAGTTGGCTTAAGCCATTGGATGAAATGATTAAAAAGATCAATGAAAAGTTCAGTAAATTTTTTCGGGACATGAAGTGTGTTGGTGAAGTTGATCTACTGAAAGACGAAACTGAAACTGTAAGTGACTTGTTTAGTTTACCATATGTAGCTAGTAATTTTGGTGAGGGGAATTTTAGTAAAATTGCTAAACTTATGATGATTGATGATTTTTGATTTGGTAAATACCGTATAGCGGGTTTATTTCAAGGATAATAATTTTTGCAAATGGCCTGTATCCGGACGTTCAAGGAATTAATTTTTGTGAATTGCCACTTTTCTGCCATCTTTTACTGTATTAAATTGATTTTCAAGGAATTTAATTTCACAAATCTTCAAAAATCTGGGAAATTCATAAACTTTGTTATCCTCAAAATAAACCTGCTACTATGGCCATGTGCCATTAAACATTTGCTAATTAATGGTTCAAAATGGTGGGTTTTATATTGGTGAATAAATATAAAATGCTATATTTGCCAAAATTTTTGATCCCCTCAAAAATTATAGTAACGAAGCTAAATGATGGAGATAAATTTGCTCGATAATGGGATCAAAGGCCAAATTTTGCCTAAAATGACTAAAAGAAAATTCTTCATTTTTATAATTTGTTCTGATGCCTATACAGTCAAACCTCTCTAAGACGGACACCTATGGGCCAGCCATCACTGTCCTTTATACGGAGGTGTCCTTAAATCGGAGGTTATCCAATGCTAATCAGATCAGAAAATCTGCCATTTTCTTGATGCGCGTTAATTAGAAAGTCCGTTGCGTGGGCCGTGTCCATCCGTTGAAGGTTAATTTGTACACGTGTGGATGTGTGGGGACAGTAAATCTCGTCCGTTATACAGAATAGAGAGGTTCCGCTATATAGAGGTTCTTTTATACACTACCCAATGGCCTTATGGCCGGGGACAAGAGCAACTGTACGTTATAGAGAGGTGTCCGCTAATTGGGGGTTCGTTTTAGAGAGGTTTGACTGTACATGTATTTGTACATGTTTTGTTGTGTAGCAATTAAGTTTGAGTTGATTCTGATCAATATTAGATTGTTTCATCGAATTAATGTACCAAATGAATGTCATTATTATTCTTGTATTGTAGGATTTCAAGAAATATGGTGTGCAGATAAGAGTAAAGTTTCGTAGTGAGGAGTCATTGCATGTATTGGATGCACGTCATCAGAGTGGAGGAGAGAGGAGTGTCTTTACTATGCTGTACCTCATGGCATTACAAGATATCACTAATTGTCCTTTTAGAGTAGTTGATGAGATAAATCAGGTGAGAGGATTATTAGTGAGAGAGTGTTATTAATATATTTCATTGAGCATATTGTGTATACACAAGGGAATGGATTCTATTAATGAGAGATCAGTTTTCAATCAGATAGTCAGGACTGTAAATCAAAGAGACACTCCACAATACTTTGTACTTACACCAAAGGTAATGATAATATAACAACTAGTACTCTACCACAAAAACATGACAAGATACAT
>NW_003546784.1:32768-39802 GCF_000090795.2 Amphimedon queenslandica
TCGTTCAGACTATGTATGAGCTTATGATAATAGGAAGAGTGTGGATGAATGTCAGTGTTAGTTGAAAGTAATGTTTTGTTTCTCTCTCTCTAGTTATTACAAGGTCTTGATTATTCAGATTCAGTTACTGTTCATATCATTCATAATGGTTTACATATGTCACCTGATGTATGGGACAAGAAGTGTTTAGTATGATAGAACAATCAATAACAATATTAACAAAACTTGTATGGCAACTTGTATTACTCTTCATTTATCATAACAATTAAATGTACTGTACAGTCCACAATCTTCCAGGTCTAGCATTTTATAGGGATATAGTCAGGGGCATCATATCCCTGATGATAGTATGTATTTGGGTGGGGCTGGTTATTAAATAAGATCACGTGATAAGCTAAAGTCAAAATGGACAGAAAAGCTGAAGGTGGGTTGTTTTACAGCATAAAAATTGATTATTTATCATTCTATACAGGTCATTATCAACTGGGATGGAGGTCTCAACATACAACTGCAGTAGTAGGAGAGGTCCTGTACTGCTGGAGAGGGGCCCGGGAAGGATTAGATGGGTCGCATGATTCTCCTACAAAGAGACAGTGTACTTCTACTATTGATGCTTTTAACTTATAGACCTCTTTGGGTGAGAATGAATTACGTCAAAGAATGATATACGGCAAGGGGCGTGACTGAGCCTGGCTGACTCTGAAATAATTTTCGTGGACGGCAACTTTCTATGGAATATGAATGGGCTAATGCAGAAAGCAAGCTCTATTAAAGAATATACTTCATATTGCACCAAATCTCTTTTAGGAGATGCTTAGCAGCGACCATTCTTTCCTCCAACCAGCTTTTGTAGCTTGAAAAAGCTCCATGCCAACGAAAAGGATTAGTTTTGCCTTTTCTTCATCTATCCTCCATTGAATCTTGCCGTCCAAAATGGCGGCCAATTATCACCGTAGGTGGATACCGTAATAAACAGTAATGATATTCATAGGCCACCGTCAATCTCACCTGAAGAGGTCTATTATCTGGTGTTTGGTCCTCTCAACCTACTAGAGGTACTCCTCCCTTGGGAATCAGAGGAGTCTCCTGTACCACCATTAATAATAATATTTATTATTTTGGTGGTTGGTGTGGCCATGGCTCCTGCTACCATAACAGTTTGAACTGTTTAGACACTTTAACTCTTCAATGGAAAGAATTACAATCAACTAATAACAATTTTGTGACTAAGAGAGGCTTTGGTTGCATGATAGTAATGGGAAGTGAAGGTGAACCTCAACAATTACTGGTTATTGGTGGACAAGGACCTATATCAACTATTACACAGTATCATCATCAATTTCAATACAATAAGATGACTGGCTGGGATGATCTTGTTAGAACTAATGAACAGAATATCTACAACCTGTTCAGTGGTGAGTGGCTCATTGAATTAGTCATATTGTGCCATGTCAAATTTTTGGAGTTTAATAAATTACTTGTATACTTGTGTTAGATGAATAAATAATACTCTGTCTAGTTGTTTACAAAGCATATGAGCATGAGTGGTTCTGTGGGTAGAAGTAATGAGGCCAATTTATTAACTTTAAACGAGACACCGTTGGTGCATGGCCTTGCCAAAACAAAGAAAAACAATATTTGTTTTACATGTATGATTTTAGAACTATATTTTGTCCTGCATATTACCACTGTATTAAAAGTTACTTGCTTGATTGCTATAGTTTTGATTGCATTCTTCATAATGAATTAAAGGCCTTTCTACACTAGCACTTCTAATGAGCATTGAACTGGTTTGAAACTGGTTCCAGTCATTCCACACCTGATCATTGACATCAATGTGCCTTATCTCAAACCATCTTCATATGTGGTTTGAATGCCATTCAATAGATAAGGCCACTCCAATTTGATTCCTTGTTTCCCATTACCCGCCCGCATGGGGCCGCATCGCTATTCATTATTGCGGTTTTTCATTGATTATACAAGCAATTTATACAGCTGATAATGAATAAATTTAATGAAAATGAACAAACCCGCCCGCCCGCATCAGGCCCGCCTCTGTAATGGGAAACTATGAATCTTATTGGAGTGGCCTAACCAATGGCAGCTGGATCAGAAATACTATCAAAATATACATGATCCTGAACAAGATAGTGTGGAATCACCTGATGCGCATTCAATGGGCATTGATGAGCCGACTTCTGGAACCTCAGTTCAAGTGTAGAAAGGCCTTAAGATGTGAGGGTGTTTGGGTGTGGCTGCAAACTGACAGCATGGCAATTGTTACAGTCCAGTCAAAGTGTCAAATCTTGATTGCTAGAGTAAAATGGTTCTGGAGTAACTGCTGGGAGAAGCTTGAGTTTCTTGGACTCCTACTCAGTGCACACACACATTTAGTAGGCCCTATTTGCTCCATACAAAGTCTTGTCAAGCATCTGAAATTTATAGGCCTAAACTACTCTTCCTAAGGACAAGCGCCTCGTGTAAAGTCAAGAGGTAAGTAATTTTTAGGCATTCCTTTCTTCAAGACAAAGAAAGTTACAGAAAAACGCTACATATTTTTTTAAAGAAAAGGTTTTTGTGTCTTTCTAGAGATACTAGATAGCCGTGTTACTGGAAGCATGATGAAATGATAGGAGAACCTACCTATACTTGGCAAGATTGTTAGCTTTTGGTGCCTTTCACTGCCACCTATACTTGATATAGCTAAAGAAAGTAACTTTTTCTACCACATGGAGAAGTTATCTGAGTGTATGGGACCCCTTCTAAAACCACAATACCTCAAAGGGAGAGTTTGCTTCTGGACAGAATGAATGAATGACAGACAACACACTTAACTACATAGTCCATGCCCACACTAATCGCTAGTGAGGCCAAATAGTAAGACAACCATTGAAGCTACTGCCACTGTGAGTCTTACTTAAGCTCACCCACAGTGGCAGTAGCTTCAATGGTTGTCTTACTGGGTGTCTATTCATTAACAGGGAAAAAATTGTATAAAAATTTAAAAAATCTGCCAAAGCAGGGATTGAACCCCTGTCTCCAAGTCTCTAGGCTGTGCTTCAAGAGTTAAGCTATTTGGATCAATCTATAACTATGGGCTACCTATAAATTGGGTAAAATATGCACATCTATATTGAGAATTTTTAAAGATGGGTATTTATTTAAGTTGGGCTTCAAATCAGGTAAATATGGTATACATGTACTTACAGTTGTCCTCATATTTTATAGTAAAAATTTGACATATCAATAGTCACTGATAATTTTCTTTAGGACAATGGACTGTTCCATCTGTCGGTGGACAGTGTTGTCCTCCAACTAGTAGCTTTATAATTGAAAGGATCAATCATAATAAAGGAATTATGTATGGAGGAGCAATGACTGATAGTGGTATACCTACTAACAGTATCTACTTGTTTCAATTGTCACATGATACAGTTGTAAGTTAACCTAAATATTTATCAATTCTAAGCATTGTGTTTGACAAATTTTTGCTGCACGTGCTCAGTGTTCTGTGCTATATAATATGAAGATCATAGGAGAATAGCAATTATTGAGTGACAAAAGTTTGGATGACAGTGACTACATCTATTTTTAAAATAGATATAGTCACTGTCATTCAAATTTTTGTATTTTTAATCAGAAGTGTGAGTGATTTACCTTTTGATGCATGTTTTACAGTAGAACTGAATCAAATTTAACCCTTGCATCAGCATGACATCAGGATTAGTGTAATATTGTAAACCCACTGTAAGTGGTGAGCCTAAGCTAACAAGACATATAAATTTACATCTAAATATGCAATATTTATGTTTTTAGAACTGGGAGTGTCTTAAACAAGGAGCAATACTTAATGATGAACTATGGCTTAAGGAGAGACGTGCTCATGCCAGTACTATTATCAATGGTGTCTCTACCTCACCTACACTAGTAGTGATTGGTGGAGTGGGTAATAGGGGTCAACCAGTGAATGATTGTCTGTTATTAGACACAAGCCAGTACAATTGGATGAAGGTATTGCACTGAGATTATATTATTACATAGATAGTGTACTGTAGAGTGGGTAAGTGTTCAATTGGTTAAAATTTTGCCAATTGAACAAAATAGAGATTAATTTTTTTGGAACCTGGTATCCACACATGTACAATAATTAGTTTCACTTGGTTTTGTGTCCTGTGTACATGTACTTTAAAGAATGTATAAGAACAGTTTATATGAAGCCTTTTGTGCAGTCAACTGAGTTCAACACAACAGCATTTATTGGTGATTATGCTTGTCAGCCATTGAATCATTGCATAATGTTTTGATTTTTTTTTCTCTATAGAATTAATTTTCATTAAAGGGAATTTATTAGTTTTTGTATTTGTGGATTGTTTTTAGAATCTGTTATTGAACAATAATGGTTCAAATCGGACAATTTGTAAATGTCCAGTGCAAATTTGAAATTTCATTCATACATGTACAGTGTAGTATATACTCCATTATCATCCACTGGTGTTATGATCTCTTTCAGTCTACATATCTTTACATTCTCTATTTTCTACAGATTCCTCTACCTGATTCTCTTACTGGTAGATTCTATCATACTGTATCATCTTTTGTTGTTGATCCTAATCATGTGTTCCTGATAATAGTGGGAGGTATTGTAAAGAGAGAACAGATACATATAAGAGGAGGAGTAATGAAATGGTTTGCTATACCTGTGACTGATCCTAATATTACAATGGTAGTTGAACTAGGTAAGATTAATTATTATTTTATGTAAATCTTACAAAGTAAACTCTTTACAAAGTTTACATGTATTACCATATCCCGTATAGCAGGAAATTTTGGAGGGATATATATTTAGCAAATTTGGTGTTTTGATAGCCATTATCAAAAATAAAATTACCATTTTGAGCCATTATGCACATGCTTAATGACACAATGCCACAAATTTGCCAATCACCAAAATTTAACAATTCACCAAATTTAACTCCCTCCAAAATTTCCTGCTCTACAGTACTGTACCAGATGATTTGTTGGTGAGGGGATGATTCGTGGTTTTATCAGTGAAGAAAAAGCCATTATAAAATTTCCAATTCTGTTTCAATCCAAGCATGTTTATGATCTCTATGCATATGAACTATGTGTATTACTTTTCATAGACAAATTTAATTTTTTTGTGTATTGCATGGGTGGATTTATGATTCAGACAGCAACAAAAGCTAAATGTATACCATCAGTATCATTTTGTGCCTAATTTATGCTTGCAAACAAACTAATTACAGATTTCAAACTGTATCAAACAATGTGTTTCCTTTTGCTGTGTAAAGCAGTCTCAACTTTTGTCATGATGTGGGTGGGGTAATTAGTGGGTGTGGTCAACTAAGCCTGCATATGGATTTCTCAAGAGTAAGCCTCCTTTGTGGTTTACTCTTTGTTTTCATTACATACAATTTTATGAATCACATGTACTGTATGTTTCTGTCCTTTTCTCTCCCTTATACTCAATCATTAACTTATTTTATTCCTTCCTTTTCCTTCTCCCTCCCTCTCTCCCTCAGTTTTTAATGATGGTCAATGGTCAGTGGGTCCAGTATTAGATTCATTTAATATTCCTTTATTGTATGAACAAATACTGAAAGAAAGAAGAAAGGAATTGATTGGAATGAATGAATACATGACAGATAAAGAGAAGGAGCTTCAAGTTATCAATGAGTCTTTACGTCATGATCTACAAGTGGCTAGAATTAAGATTCAGTCACTTCAGGAAGCACTACTGGAGACTCAATCACTATCAGGTATGTGTACATGTATATTTACATGTATAAATGTATGTGTATGAATGTGACTGGAATGACATGTACATGTATATGTAACTTTATATTTAAGGTAGAAGTTTCCTTCATTAACTGAGCAAAACAGTTGTGTAGTTAATAAATGCCATAGAAACTGATACCAATGGATTTTTAGTACATTTTATATATCTTGAAGCAAATAGCAGCTACTGAAAATAGACTGTACATTACATGTTTATGCATAGTATAATTTTCTATGGTATTTTATTATAATGACACAGTTCAATTGGTCATAAAACTGCATGTGTGAATACAGATAGTGTTTGAATTAATAATCTACGAATACGTGAAATTACTTGTTTTCTAATTATTAAAATTATTAGTCTCTAGTGCTGCTGCTCTAATTGAAAAAGATGAAATGATACAAAGACTTGAATCACAACTGCAGGAAGCTAAGAGTTTATATTATAAAAAGGATGAAGAGAAGCAGTTGGTGGAGTTCACTGAAGGTACATGTACATGTATTGTATTATCCAGTTCTGCATAAATTACATCTGTGTATGTGTATGATTTAAATTTTTACATGTATATTTATTTAATATAGTTCCTGGAGAATACAAGGGTAAAGTCATTGAAATACAGGATCAGGACTTTGATAAAAAGATTCATTTAGGTCTGTAAAGTTTTAAAGTGTTTTTCTAGCTATCAGTATAATTATTATCATGTTATACTATATAGAAGTTGATCAAGTGATTATAAAGAAAGAGAAGATAGATTTCATTCTACATGAACAGGATCAATTTAGCATCAAGGGGACTGACTCAGTTGGAGTACAATTTAACTACATGATCCCTTCAATGGGTAAGATTACTGAATGGCATACATGTACATGTACATGTAGCTTATTATAGCACTTTATTTTGTGGTTCTAGTATTATGTGGTTTGCTCTTGTACCCATTTATTGTTCTAATTTTTGTGGTTGATAGCCTAGGGGATTGCACCTCATTTTTTACATTCACAATAATGGTACATGTGCAAATGTACATGTACATGTATATCCAAAAATTATGTTCTAAAGTGCCTAAATTCATTTATATGGTTTATTGCATTTTAAGACATACCAGTAATGTTATTATGTGTGTGACTGTATGTATTATGCAATTGATAGATAATTTGGAATGTCTGAGTGATGTCCAGGTTGCAGAGAGGAAGCTGTTCTTAATTCAAGGAGACAAACCTCAACTGATGAATTGGGA
>NW_003546784.1:40096-42703 GCF_000090795.2 Amphimedon queenslandica
ACAGGTACTAATTCTTCATCAGAAGTTTCATCTCATTTAGCTGGTCAGTATATTCATGCATCATTAGCGTATGTTATTCAACTGGTTTGTTATTTAGATCCTTTATCAGAACCTGGTCATAGCCTGAGAACAAGGAACTCATCATCTTCTGGGGGTAAACTAATAGTGTAAAATATATACAGTTTTTTGTTTTTTGCACCATTTAATTTGCTAAAATTAAAATTGCATTAATTTTAATGCTAAAGGTAATGATGGATTAATTCAAGATACAGCATCTCAACAGTCAGTATTGGAAGATTCAGCTAGTACTGGAAGTATACCTGAAGAATTATTAAGAGCTGCAACATATGCTGGGCTGGTTTATTATGAGGAGGATGGTGTTGAAGATGCAGTGACATTTACTGCAGCTAAGAAATTAGATGCTCTCATTGAAGTGAGTTTTAGTATTAGTTTTACACTATTGATTCTTGTATGCATGTAGTTCATTAAAGAGGAACATTCAGAAGCAAAAAGAGGACCCAATATTTACTTTCGTATTGCATCTCCTGATGGTTACATTGAATTAAAGTTTGATGCTCCACAAGAGAAACCATTTACTGGATGGACTATTGAGCCTCACATGAAACCTGCAAAGGTGAAGAAATTATAATTATTTGAAGCTTTAAATAATTTTAAATTACACAGTTATATCAAGAGGACATTTACAATTTTGGTAAAGAAGATTATTCTCTTCCTCCATCGTGCATGGTATCAGTTTATGGAGCACCTGATGCTGTTCCAACATTGCACTACTCTGTCCCAATAGAAGGCGTGGCTAAGCCTGTTACACTATATATTCACAGATCACGAAGAACTACTCATCCTACTGCAGGTAATGTTAAGCCAATTTACTATTATTTATTTAGTGTACATTAGATGCTGCTAGTAGTCGTGGTAGTAATGGAACTATACCTGCTAAAAGAAGAAGAGAAGGAGGTACATAGCTAATAAATATATATACGTAGTAACTATTGTATGTGTTATTGTTATTATAGATTTTAATATTAAGGCAGCTAAGCAAAAGATTAAAAGGGTTATGAACGAGAATCATGCAGACTTTGCAGAGCTTTTGGAAAGTTCTCTTAAAGAAATTGCTAACAAACTGTTTGAAGCTAAAATCATTACCAAGCAGGTTCAGAGGTCACCTACTTATGATACTATAGCCTCAAGCTTTCTAGCTATAATGAATCTGTTGGACTCTAAGTCTGACCTAGAGAAGCATTGTGTGAAGTATCTTGAGGCTCTGTCTAGTGTTGGGGGACCAATAGAATTTGCTGCTAATCTCTTGAGGGAAAAATGGACAACAGCTCTGGAGGGTGCACTTGAATTCGAACAGTTTGTGAAAAGAGTTAGAACTTATGATGATGACATTGCACTTGATGATTTTAATTTGGAATTTTAGTTTTAAATTATGTTCTTATGTCTTATAATACTATATACATGTAGATGCCATATGCTACCATTTAGCTGGAAACTTTTCATGAATTAAACTTTTGCTGTTCCACCCAAAAATCATTTTCATGTATTTAATTTTTATGATTGAACCATTTTGCCAGTTGTGCTTTATTATCTAGATTTTTTGTGGATTTTAATTTTGTGAATCTCAACATAACCCCAAAATAACGAAAGTTTAGTTCTAGCTGTGCAGTATGCAAATTGTAAAAGGTTTGAAACTTAAAGTGCTATAAATGTGCTCTCAAAAAATCAACAATTTTTATTACATTTTTGATGCTTACCAGCCTATGTGAGTCCAAGATTATACCAAGTTTTGTCAAGCCTAACCATCTAACTAAATTAGTGGATGGTCCTGACTTCATGAGAATAATGTAGTTTGTATTTCATCATGTACAGAGTGTGTGTTAGAATATAAAGTAAAATAAAGAAAGACAGTGATGATGATTATATTTTAAATTGGGTTTTAAGAGACCAATTAAGGACCAATCCTAACACTATAAGAGATGCATGTACACAAATGATGTATTGCTACTCTTTCAACATTTCATCTTGTACATGCATATACTTCTGTTTTCCCTCTTTCTTCCTTTCCCTCTCTTTCTCTTTCCTTTCTCATGTAGTTACATAATAAGGACATTGGTTCTTCATGCGAATGTGATTTGGTTTCATTTATTTTCGAAAGTAGACCAAGATTAATCAAGACACTTCTCCTTTATTAGATAAACACTATTTCTTGTTTTTGTGTCTATTGCTTTATGTTCCCAGGCTCTCCTCCCTCTCTCCTTTTCCATACACACCTCCCTCCCTCTCTCCTCTCATCAGGTGAGGGATAGTATGAATCTTAGGGTTAATATGGTTATTGCTCCTTCTAATCCACTCTCTAATTACAAATGTAAGGTTCCAATGGAGAGGCTAAGGTGAGAACCACACCTTGTACATACTGTACCTGTATATACATGTACTTGTTATTAGGCAGTTTGGATTCCAGTACATGTTAATGGATTTGGTTGAAGCTCCTCCTCCTGTACTGTCCTATTATTGTGCTCATCAGCATTTACATGATATCCCAGTGTCTCTTAATAAATTTACAGCTCAAAAGTTAAATAGTTAAAA
>NW_003546784.1:54444-62454 GCF_000090795.2 Amphimedon queenslandica
TTTATACAATGATAGATAATTGGAATGTCTGAGTGATGTCCAGGTAGCAGAGAAGAAGCTGTTCTTAATTCAAGGAGACAAACCTCAACTGATGAATTGGGAGAAATATGGTCTAAGGATTGGAGTAGAAGAAGACAGCTTACTGCCCTCTGAGACAGTAGAAGCAGCAGTGGTTGCTCTTGTAGGAGGACAGTTCCAGTTTCCTCCTAATACTGTGCTAGTGAGTGCTGTGTATGCAGTATCACTCTCAAAGCCTCTACTGAAGCCACTACAACTAGAGATACAGCACTGCATTGATTTAACAGGACGACCAGATCTTGGAGGATACTTAAAGTTTGCAATAGCTCCCGTGAGCACAGCCAGTCTTCCTTACCAGTTCACATTAATAGAGGGAGGAGAGTTTAGGACTGATAGTTGGTATGGATCCATTAAACGTGAGAAATTCTGTCTTGTATCTGTCTGTGGCTGTGATGGAGGAGGAGGAGGAGGAAGTACCAGTTCTTCATCAGAAGTTTCATCTCATTTAGCTGGTCAGTTTATTCATGCATCGTTACCCTATGTTATTCAACTGGTTTGTGATTAGATCCTTTATTAGAACCTGGTCGCAGCCTGAGAACAAGGAACTCATCATCTTCTGGGGGTAAATTAATAGTCTACAATATATATATTTAATTATTTTAACAGCTTGTTTTTGCATCATTTAATTTGCTAAAATTAAAATTTCATTTCAATGTTATAGGCAATGATGGATTAATTCAAGATACAGTGCCTCAGTCAGAATTGGAAGATTCAGCTAGTACTGGAAGTATACCTGAAGAATTATTAAGAGCTGCAACATATGCTGGGCTGGTTTATTATGAGGAGGATGGTGTTGAAGATGCAGTGACATTCACTGCAGCTAAGAAATTAGATGCTCTCATTGAAGTGAGTTTTAGTATTAGTTTTATACTACCGTAGGTTGGGTTATATTCGCAATTTTATCCTGTGGCTAGCAATTGCCATAGCAACTAGATGCTATTTTAATTGGAAAAGGCGCGTTATTGAAGCACAGCACCAGGTTGCAGTGCTCAGTCTTGATCTGTTATTCTTCTTGCTGCTACTGATCCTTGGACTTTTTGAAGCTGCTTTAGCCAGTTCTTTTTAGAAATACTCTACTCACTCTGCCTCGCCATCTTGGGACTCTCCACCCATTCTAATTAGTGTTTATTGATTTGGGTGTGGTTTATAATCATGACCGACGGACCAGCACTGATTTTGTAGTGAAGAACTCAGAAGGTAGTGGTCCATCTATACAAGAAGATAATTGGAGTCTGGATGGCTCGAGTAAAGCTGCTCAAGAATAGCTAATTAGCTGATGAACACTGTAATTGTATAAACACGTGGTCAATTGTCATAGCAATTATCAATTGGTTTCCATAGTATTTAATTGAACTTCTTTATTAATTTTTATAACCCGACCTACTGTATATAGATTCTTGTATTCATGTAGTTCATTAAAGGCGAGCATTCACAAGCAAAAAGAGGACCTAATATCTATTTTCGTATTGCATCTCCTGATGGTTATATTGAATTAAAGTTTGATGCTGAACAAGATGAGCCATTTACTGGATGGACTATTAAACCTCACATGAAACCTGCAAAGGTGAAGAAATTATGATTATTTGAAGCATAAATCATTTAAAATTACACAGTTATATCAAGAGGATATATTCAATTTTGGTAAAGAAGATTATTCTCTTCCTCCATCGTGCATGGTATCAGTTTATGGAGCACCTGATGCTGTTCCAACATTGCACTACTCTGTCCCAATAGAAGGTGTGTCTAAGCCTGTTACACTATATATTCATAGATCACGAAGAACTACTTATCCTACTGCAGGTAATGTTGAGCCAATTTTATTATTTATTTGTGTATACATTATAGATGCTGCTAGTAGTAGTGGTAGTGGTAGTACTAGAATTATACCAATACCAACTAAGAGAAGAAGAGAACTAGGAGGTACACTGAATGATACATTATAGTATTTCCTGTACTCATTATAGGTTTTGATATTAAAGCAGCTAAACAAAAGATCAAACAAGTTATGATTGAGAATCACACTGATTTTGCTGGACTCCTCCAGTTTTCTCTGGTCCATGTTGCTAACAAACTGTTTGAAGTTAATGTGATTCCTCCTGAGGTTCAGAAGTCACCAACTTATGATGCCATAGCTACCTGTTTTGTATCTATGATGAATATATTGGACTCTAAGTCTGATCTAGAGGAACATTGTGTGACGTTTCTAGATGCTCTGTCTAGTGTTGGGGGACCAATAGAACGTATCGCTAAACGCTTACGGGAAAAATGGACAACAGCTTTGGAGGGTGAACTTCAGTTTGAACAGTCTGTGAAAAGAGTTAGAACTAATGAGTGACATTGCACTTAATGATTTTAATTTAAGTTGTAGCTAATGTTATTATGTTATTCATAGTTTTAAAATTATGTATGTTTTATAACATGTAAATAGCCAGAAACTTTTGAGGGATTAAGTTATACTAATCCACCCAAAAATATTTTTGTGAATTTAATTTTCACAAATTTAAACATTCTGCCACCTTTTACCATATTATCTAGATATTTATAGATTTTAATTTTGCAAGAAAACTGCAAAAAAAGTAATGAAAGTTAAGTTCTTTGAATGTTTCCAGCTATACAGTATACTAAACGTTTGAAATTGTTTCAATGATGAATTTTTGAGTTATACACGTAAGTGTCTTAAAAGTTAATTTCTGGTGCTTTAAGAGAATCAACAATTTTTATTACATTTTGATGCCAAACTATCAAACTAAATTAGTGGAGGGTCCTGACTTCATAGGAATAGTATATATGTTACATCATGTACATGTATTTAACAATATGAAGTAAAATAAAGAAGTACATGTACAAGAAGGACAGCGATGGTGTTTATGTTTTAAATTGGGTTTAAGAGACCAATTAAGAACCAATCCTAACACTGGGTAGAGATGCATGTGCACAAATAATGTATTGCTACTCTTTCAACGTTTCATCTTGTACATGCATTTACTTCTGTTTTCTCTCTCCCTTTCCCCTTTCTTTCTCCTTCCTCTCTCATGTAGTTACATATTAAGGACATAGGTTCTTCATGTGGACATGATTTTGTTTTTATTTATTTTTTAAAGTACTGAGATCAAGATTAATCAAGACACTTCTCCTTTATTAGGTAAACACTATTTCTCGTTTTTGTGTCTATTGCTTTATGTTCCTTTCCTTCTCTCCTTTTCCATACACACCTCCCTCCCTCTCTCCTCTCATCAGGTGAGGGATAGTATGAATCTTAGGGTAAATATGGTTATTGCTCCTTCTAATCCACTCTCTAATTTTAAATGTAAGGTTCCAATGGAGAGGCTAAGGTGAGAACCACACCTTGTACATACTGTACCTGTACATATATACATACTTGTTGTTAGGCAGTTTGGATTACATGTTAATTGATTTGGTTGAAGCTCCTCCTCCTGTACTGTCCTATTATTGTGCTCATCAGCATTTACATGATATCCCAGTGTCTCTTAATAAATTAACAACTCAAAAGTTAAATAGTTTAAAATCATCTCATTCAGAGATACAGAGGTTTTACAATTTACACTGATGATCAGATGGTAAGGTAGCTACTATAATTGTTTATTTCAAAAATTGGCTTTGAAATCACCAATCACACCAAATTTTTTATTGATACATATTAATGCCCTTATGTTGTGTAGAAAGTTTCAGCTAATTTCAGCAAAAAATTTTGGAGTTACGAGTAATTTAAAAAATGGCACATTTCAAAAAGTAGCATCAGAACTAGCTGTTCAGCAGTGTGCTAATCTACTAATAATGTTTATGTTTATTGTTAGTATGTTGTGACTACAAGAATGAAAGCATAACCAGAAGTGAACAAATCAGGTTTGTATTTTCTGTGTGTATCTTACTCCTTGAATATCGAGCCAAAGCCCCTTTAGTACATGGGTCTTTAAATTGATAAAATTTTACAAAAACAAATTTTTTTGAGCTGATTCGGATCAAAATCAGATTTTTAAAATAAATTTTTAAAGTTTCTCAAAAATTAGATTGAAGTCCCAGTACTATAATCAAGTGTTTTTGGCCAAATTTTGCAAAAATGATTCAAAAAAATTCTTCATTTTTAACGACCTGGGGGCGTAGCCCCCAGGTTGTTCCTATAATTGATTAGTCTTGCTAGTCAGACTCTAATTTACCAAATAAGAGTCTGGTGCCATGCCTAATATCAACTCATGTTTTCAATATTTTGATTTGTGTGGGCAAGGAATGTTAACTATAAACACGCCCACGCACCACAATATTGTGGATATTTTTTTACTGATTTTATACTTGCTTGTATACTTATTTTATACTTCATACTTGCTTCCTAAAATCTAGAAAAATAAAGCAGTAATTAAAAAGTACTTCTCATTTTTGGCGTTTTTCGGCAGTACTGAAGTTGGAGCAATCATGGTGGCTGCATTCATCCTGGATCCAAGCACATTATTTCTAGAAGCATTTTTTTACTAGCCTAATTGTCTCATCATCAGAGCAGATAAAGGCAATCCAGTTGGCAGGTTTAGTTAATCACAAGTCATAGAAGAAGTATAATAGCTCGGTACAGTCTTCATGATCAATAATAGATTTACCGTTGCATGGGTGGGTTTTAATGTAACCATGGTAACAGTGATTTCATTGGGTTGACCAAATTCTGCCAGACAAGCACGAGTTGATGTTAGGCACGAAACCAGACTCTATTCTAAAAATTAAGTCTGGCCCCGCGAGACTAATAATTGATCTCACCCCCGTGCGATGTTTGTATATTTGTATGTCCACATTTACATTTCTTCTATACATGTTGTATTGGAGGAACAACAAGCTTTAGCAACCACCTGCCCAAGCTCCTTTACGTGGTGGTGTGGCCACAGTCTTGCCGCCAACAGAACGAAGATCGAATAATCTCTTACATTTTTATCTGCACAAATCCTTACCTGAAAATGGCTCATACTGTACCTATGAAATTGGCTAACAGTGTGCAGCACATAAATATCTATCAGCATAAAATATATTAACAAATCTAACTAAGCTATATCAAAACTGATCTCCTTGACTTTCATCATTGTTTTCAGTGCTTCTGATCATCCCAGCTTGCTGTCCATTTATTTACAATAAAAGAGTAGCCAGGAGAGCATATTTCAAAAGTTTAAAGTTGTTCCAGCCAGAAGTCAGGATGCTGTGATCTCCTGAAGCCCACAGCACAAAACTGTGAAATGATGACTGGTGGAGAATTCAGCTCTAAAATATTACATACCACTTCATTAAGGTAGAATGACCTAGTTAATGATCCTGAGCCTGGATTCTGTAGAAAAAAGTACAAAAATAGTGAAATTATGACATGAGAGAATGGGCCATGACAGGCTCAAACTGACACAATGGATGTTCCTGCCGTTTTGGATCACAGTAATGAAACAAATCTTTGTATACAAGATTATCTATTGATTGGCCAATTGCATAGCTAATTTTGAGTTGTTCTGACCTGTTATACTACAGTTATAGAGCAAAATAGAAAAGGCTAGTTCCAAACATCAGCGATTATTGCTAAAAATACAGCCACATTTTAGATCAAAAACTAACCGTTTGATCTATCCATCCTTTCTTGATGTCAGAGGCTGCCACATACAACTACAAACCATCCAGTACCATATAAAAATGCAAAAAAGTCAACACAGGCTTAGCCATAGCCATGCCAGTACTTTTCCGCCATTATGACATGACCATGCAAATAAAAATCACGTGAGCTACCGTTGGCAGAATGACTAAAAAATAACTGGGAGAGAATTCTTTGCATATGTTGTATAGCAAGTTTGAGCTCATTTCAAGTCTTTATAAATTTTTAAAATACTCAGAAATAGGACCAAGGTCTCCGTTATAGTACAGGAGTTTTGGCCAAATTTTTCCAAAAATGACTACAAGATAATTTACCATTATAATAATTTTTCTATTACATATACATGTTGTTATGTTGCCTAGCAAGTTTGAGCTGATTCCGAACAAAACTTAATTTTTTACAAATTATTTTTAAAGTTACCTAAAAGAGGACATGCTCTTTCAATAAATATTAATATAACAACTATAGTACTCTATCACAAAACATTTATGTAAATATAGAGAAGCTCAACATTATATGCATTATAAGATTGAGTCACAGGGCTCCTGGATTGAGTGTATTAATCTTATTGTTGAACTACCAATTATTGCATGCATTTGTATCTACATTTGACCTTCAGTCCTTCAGATCGTTACGTATGATCTTAGTAAGATATAAAACTGTGCATGAACGTCAGTGCATGTTAGTTCAAACTTGTAATGTTTTGTTTCTCTCTCTCTCTAGTTATTACAAGGTCTTGATTATTCAGATTCAGTTACTGTTCATATCATTCATAATGGGTTACATATGTCACCTGATGTATGGGACAAGAAGTGCTTAGTATGATAGAATATGCAATCCGGCAATAAAAATATTTAAGAAAACTTGTCACAGTATGGCAATTAACCTGTATGGCACACAATCTTTCACACAGTTTCAAAGCTAGCATTTTATAGATTTTGATAAGATTCATCAAGACGTCAACCAAAATTTTTATCATAGTTCATGTCGATCATGCATGCATGTCAACTTGTCAAGCATTTAAGGCCGTGCATGGGCATCCACATCAAAGCGGGTACTGGCAACAAAGTTGCATAGTATGCCATCCACTATGCAACTTTGCTGCAGTACCTTTGATGTGGTTGTGCAACATGTTGCATGAAGTTGAGAGAGTCTCTACTTCTTGCACAACCACATCAAAGGTTTAACCGGCACAATCAGGCAACACTGAATGCATGCTGCATTGTGGATGCCGTCCACCTTTAGGTGGGGCTGAGCCTTGTAATTTATTGCCTCCTCTAGTGAAGAGAACACCACCTTAGTGGGAAATATAATAAGATTAGTGATGATAGATACAGGAAGCACGGTGAGCTCTCAGATCAGAGCCTAAGGGATCCAGAATCGGGGATAAGTGACAGCGAACGGGATCTAGTGCTAGTGGACGTGGCCTGAATCGCCTGATAGGATCACGTGATTAAGATGGACAGAACTAGAAAACGTTGGTCTCTTTTTTCTTTTCAGAAGCATTAATTTGATGCTTTGTATTTTACAGGTCAGTATCAACTGGGATGGAGAGCTCGACACACAACTGCAGTAGTAGGAGAGGTCCTGTACTGCTGGGGAGGGGTCCGGGAAGGATTAGACGTGTCGTACTGCGATTCTCCTATAAAGAGACAGTGTACTTCTGCTATTGATGCATTTAACTTATTATCTGGTGTTTGGTCCTCTCAACCTACTAGAGGTACTCCTCCATTGGGAATCATAGGAGTCTCCTGTACCACCATTAATAATAGTATTTATTATTTTGGTGGCTACTGTGGCCATGACACCTGCTACCATAACAGTTTGAACTGTTTAGACACTTTAACTCTTCAATGGAAAGAATTACAATCAACTAATAACAATTTTATAAATAAGAGAAGCTCTAGTGGTCTGATAGTAATGGGAAGTGAAGGTGAACCCCAACAATTACTGGTTATTGGTGGTCAATCTCCTATATCAACTATTACACAGCATCATTACCATTTTAAATACTATAAGATAACTGGTTTTGATGATTGTGTTAGAACTAATGAACAGAATATCTACAACTTGTCCAGTGGTAAGTGACTCATTCAATTAGTCACATTGTATCATAGGGCTCTTGCATGAATGTGATCAATGGGAGGGTGTGGCTAATTTAGCTAAATTGTCCACCATGTTGGATGGCAAGAATGTACATTGAAGAATGGAGAAAAAATCTAAATAAATTCTGCAGTTGACATTACAGGCTAATGCGAAGTAGATGAAGGTACATGTATTGAGGGAAGAACTCTCTATATTATTCT
>NW_003546785.1:0-4609 GCF_000090795.2 Amphimedon queenslandica
AAAAAAACCAGTCACTAAATCCACAAAGGCTGTCAAAATCCTTCTTATCAGTACGCCTGCACAGTGAATTGATGATATCCAAAGTAACTTTAGCTGCTTCTCCTGTTGTTCTTATTCTTTTGGCTTTCATAGTTCCGCAACTGATCGTGGCACTTTCATAGCAAAGACAGCAGCATTCAGCACATTCTGGTTCCATCGCTAGCGAGTCACCATTCACTAAGTTGCAAGTGGGCAGTATAGCAAAATAAACCGCGCTTGCCGCTTGATAAAATATTCATCTAATAATGATTAATTAATTAATATAATTAAAAATTCATCTAATAATAATTGACTAAAACATTAAAAATTCATTTAAAGTCCATTATCCTTGTACGGCTTCTCAATTTGATTAGAACAACTTTGATACGGTCAGTTTTCCAGACCCATCCCGGAGGCACGGAGGGTGTGGTCTGGCTATGCGAGACTAGTCATAGATAATAGAGTACAGAGGGATTGGAAACGGGGCATCTCGGTATACATAGCTAGGATACGGATGCTAGTTGACATTTGCATCTAGCAACGCCTAGCAACGGAGGCTGTCTTTGAGCAAGAGCTGTCTTTTTGAGACCTGTCATTAAAGCAGTGGTGTCACTATACGTCATTATTTATATCAAAGGAAGTAGGAGAGACTAGCATCTATCCTCAGACTAATTTTTATGTTGCTAGCATCATCATTTGCACCGAATATTTGCTCTGGAATGAGAATGCTTAGAATGTCATTTTGTTTTGTACCCTTTACGAGGCTTCCCTCTTAAGGAGAAACCAATGCCAAAGGGTTCCTCACGCACTCAAGGTACTGTAAGTGTTGGGGGTGCTCGTAAAAGCTCTGGCTCTATTTGTTGTGGAATCTGTGATAAGAATGTGCTCGATGATCCTCGTGGTGAGGAGTCAATATTTTGTGAGGGATCTTGCCAGGTATGGGTCCACAGGAGGTGCATTGGTCTATCATTCACATCCTTTGAGGCTGCACCCTCTTCACCAGACCCCTTTCTCTGCCCTACTTGTCACAACCATAAACTCTCTAATGTCATTACTGCTCTAGAATCCACAATCTCATCACTGCAGGACAATGTCTTATTGTTAGAATCTACAGTTTCATCACTGCAGGAAGAAGTTTTGTCTCTTCGCTCCACCCTCTCTAGTGTTAACCAGAGTTCCTCTACTCCAACGTCTCCCTCTGATACTTCAGCTTCAAGCCAAATTAGTACTCCTGGTGGCTCTAATTCTCCTCCATTTAGCTCTGTACAGCGTACTCATGTGTCCCGTTCTGTTACCATACCCAGGAAGTATAATGTGCTGTTCTTTGGAATTGCTGAGCAGGCTACTGGCTTGTCAAGGTCTGTGAGAATCCAGTCCGACTATAGACATGTCAATGACCTTCTGTGTGGTATGCAGGAAGACTCTGGTCACGTCTGTCAGGTTCGTGATAATGTCCGTGTTGGCAAATTCAATCCAAGTTCTGACAGGCCACGCCCTATCCTGGTTACTCTTGGCTCTACTGCCGATGTGTCCTTTATTTTATCTAAGAAACACCTGCTTTCCTCTCCTGTGTCTGTACATCGTGACCTTTCCCCATCACAGAGACTTGAGCATAGCATATTATCTCAGGAACGGAAGAAGCTGGTCGACTCCAATGTTGATGCTACTCTGATTAGGACCAGAAATTCAGGACTGTATGTGAGGGATAGGTTAGTGGGTAAGGTGGTCGATGGGATATTTGTTCCATCCCAAAATCTTGGTGCCTTAGCACCTCCTCCTGCTAATGAAGTTAGTCACTCTTCTGTAATTCCTTCTCCTACTTCTCACTCCTCACAATCTGATGTGTCTCCTCTTACTTCTAACGGTTCTCATGGCTCCAGCAATTCTTCCTCTTCCTCTCACTCCAATATTACTTCTCCCTCATCATCTGATCTGCCGAACATGGCCACTTCTCAATGACAACTACAGAACGATGTCTCTGTGCTCCTTTGGAACTGCCGAAGTCTTGTTAACAAAGCTCGTAACTTTCAATCCTTTGTGTTTTCCTCCAATTACAAAATCTTTGCCCTTACTGAGACCTGGCTGTACCCTAGTTTTACTGATGGGGAGCTTTTCCCTTCTTCTTTCTGTATTTATAGACATGACAGGGTTTCTCGTGGTGGCGGGGTTTTGATAGCTGTTGATCACTCCCTTCCTTCCTCTCAAATCTCTACTCCTGCTGATTTAGAATTAATATGTGTTAAATTAACTTCCTCCCCTTCTCTCATTATTTGTGTAGTCTATATCCCCCCTACCTCTGATTCTAGCTATTGTGACAAACTATTTCTGTTTCTTGATTCAGTTGTCATGCCTGACACTCACACTGTTATTTTAGGGGACTTCAACTTTCCAGACATCTGCTGGGATACTCTATGTGGTCGCTCTCAGAACGCTGACAATCTCTGTAAGTTCATCTTCCGTCTGAACCTCTCTCAGCTTGTTACATTCCCCACACACTCAGGTGGTAATATATTGGATTTGGTTCTATCTAGCTCTCCATCATATGTGAAGGAGGTTTCACCTCTTCCACTCTCCTCTCCTTATTTAAATTCAGATCACATTCCCATACTTGTTACACTTATGTCTGGGATTCCTTCATATTCAAAGCCTCAGACCAGTTGGTTTTACAATTACAAAGCAACTGACTTTGACGGACTCAACTCATACTTGCTTGACTTTGATTTCCGTCCTCTTCTGAGTTCTTCAAGTGTTGAGTTTGCCTGGTCTTTCATAAAACAAGTCATAGTGGCTGCTGTTTCTCTTTTAACTCCCATGGTTAGGGTTAAGTCTCACAGTTTACCAAAGTGGTTTGACTCTAACATTCGCCATCAACTCCACAAAGTTCATACAATCCGTAGACGACATAAACGCTCTCCAACTGCTTCTACCTTCTCAAAGCTAGTGTCACTTGAATGCTCTCTGCAGCTTAGCATCTTAGAAGCACGGACTGCATATGAGACATCTTTGGTCCATGGTTTCATGAGTTCACATGATCCTTCTATTTATTTATACTTAAGGGATCTTTCTGGGAGTTCTACTATTCCATCTGTTATGTACCTTAACAACCAGTGTGCTGAAAATCCCAGAGATATTGCAAATCTCTTTAATGAATTCTTTTACTCTGTTTTTGACAAGGGTTCTTCAGCTAATGTAGCACCACCTCAGTATCTCCCAGATTCCTCATTGTGCTCTATTTCAATATCTATACAGGATACCTTTGAAGCCTTGTGCCATCTAAACCCCACTAAGGCAATGGGCTGGGACAACATCTCCCCATCTGTTCTAAAACATGCAGCTACCCCTTTGCTGGAGCCTCTGCATCATTTGTTTACTATCTGTATTGATAAAGCATGTATCCCTGATGATTGGAAGCAACATCTCATTGTTCCCATTCCCAAAACTGGGGATGCCTCCTCAGTTTGTAAACTATAGGCCAATTTCTCTCCTCTCTGCAGTGTCTAATGTCTTTGAACGCCTGGTTTTTGATAAAGTGTCATGTCACTTGGCTGAGACCTCCATATCCCGTCTTCAGTTTGGCTTTATGCCACATAGGTCCACTGTAAAGCAGTTGTTACTCCACCTCCATCATATTTTCCAATCCTTGGAAAGAGGCCATCAGGTAGATACTATTTTACTAGACATTAAGAAGGCGTTCGACTCTGTGCCCCACGATAGACTTCTCCTCAAATTATGGGAAGCTGGGATCAATGGGTCTGTGTGGTATCTCCTTCGGTCATACTTAAGTGAGAGACGTCAATGTGTCAGGATTAATGGTCACACTTCTAATTGGCTCCCGGTATGCTCAGGGGTACCTCATGCAGGGAAGCATCTTGGGTCCCTTGCTGTTCCTTGTCTATATTGATGATCTGCCTAGGTCTCTCTCTCATTCCAGTGCACTCTTATTTGCAGATGACACAAAAGTCTCTCACACTATTTGTTCACCGGCAGACTGCTCTGCTCTGCAAGCGGATCTTGACTCTCTCACTCAATGGAGCCATGACTCCAAGTTGTCTTTTAATAGCAAGAAGTGTTACTCTATTCGTTTTGACACCACAGGGACTGACTTTAATTCTCAGTATAAGCTTTGCGGGCATTCAATTCATCAGGTTAATAGCTGTCGTGACCTAGGTATCATCATTTCTGACAGTCTCTCTTGGTCTTTACATTATCGCTCCATTTCTTCTAAAGCCTATGGACAAATGTCACTGATAAGGAGGACATTCTCTACATCTTCTATCAAGGTTAGGAAATTGCTCTATATTTCCCTGGTCCGATCTAAACTAGTGTATGGTTCACAGTTGTGGCGTCCAATGTACATTAAAGACATTGTCATCTTAGAAAGGATCCAACGCCGGGCTACCAGATTTATTACCAACGACTATGTATCTAACTATCGTGATAGGCTCCTGTCCCTTCGCATGCTACCCCTAATGTATACCCTAGAGCTGCTTGACATCCTCTTCTTTATCAAATGCCTCAAGTTCCCTGACCCTAGCTTCAATATTCTAGACTATATCTCTTTTTCTCATTCGTCTACTAGATCCTGCACTAA
>NW_003546785.1:5255-7575 GCF_000090795.2 Amphimedon queenslandica
ATGCCTATTACTTGTGGTTGTATGTACCAAATAATTGTTTGATGTTATTGAATGTGCCACATTATTTGAACTGTATAGTATAGACTCCTGCAGTCGCCAGTCGCCACTATTATTAATATTTTTAATGTTTATAGAAACACTGATCTACTGTAAATTTACTACTGTAAAGCATCATGTTGTTAATATCATAGTAATCTTAATTGCTGAACTGTTTGACTGATAATGAAATAGAACTGAACCTCAGTCCATTCATCTTCAGGGAATACTATCTGTTTACTGTAATGCATCTACTATCCATGAATGCATACAGTAACCACATTCTAAAAGATAATATCTAAACTCTGCCCTTAGTGGTTTTATGAAAATGGCTTCCAATGGGGAGCAAGATGAAGATGCGTCTCCTCCGGTTGCTCTAGTCACTGGTGCTTCTGGTTTCATTGCATCACACATAGTCCAACAACTCCTCAAAGCTGGTAATGTTCGTGTAAGAGGTACAGTCCGGTCTTTAAAGACAGAGGAGAAGGTCGTCCCGTTGCTAGGAATGGTCCCTGACGCTCGCTATCCTCTTGAGCTAGTTGAGGCTGAGCTCTTAGATGAAGAGTGTTGGATCGAGGCTCTGAGAGGAGTTACATACGTTTATCATGTTGCTTCGCCTGTTCTTATGTTTGAGAAGGAAGAAACGCTCGTCCGTCAGGCAGTCCAGGGAACTCTTAATGTCCTCAAGGCCTCAGTGGCTGCAGGGACTGTAAAGAGATTCGTATTCACTTCTTCTTTATCAGCTGTTGTTGTCAGTGATCACCTCAACGACCCCACGTACACATACACAGAGTCTGATTGGTCCGTTGAAGGAATGTGTGATGGCTATGAAAAGAGTAAGCTCCTTGCTGAAAGAGCTGCTCTCGACTTCATGTCAAAACTAGACGACGATAAAAAGTTTGAGCTCTCTGTTATTAATCCAGGTGCTGCTATGGGCCCGGTGTTAACCAACGTTTGTTCTTCGACAGCTATACTTATTGATCAGCTACTCTCAGGCAAGATGCCCGTATTGGCGGAAGTATCTTTTCCCATGATTGATGTAAGAGATGTTGCTGCTGCCCACATTCGTGCAATGGAATTAGATGGAGCAGCAGGTCAACGTTATGTAGTATCAGGGGAGCCATTGTGGATGAAAGACTTAGCTGACGTCATTCGAACAGAGTTTGAGCCTCAAGGCTATAGTATTGCATCTCGTGTATTGCCTAAAGGAATAGTGTGGGCAATGAAATTTGTGAGTGCAAAAATGAAATATTTGTATAGACAAATCGGCCTAACACTCAGAACTGACTGCAGTAAAGCGAAGAATGAGTTAGGAATCGATGTAACTGCACGTGATATCAATCAATGTATCATTGAGGGTTGCTATAGCTTGATTGAGAGAGGACTGGTTGATAGGAAACCAGGCTACAAAGGGGCTGCCTTATCAAGCTTGAATCAACCAATAGAGGAACCAGATAAAGTTACTAGTAAAGAAGAGAAGGAGAAAAGGGAGGAGGAGGAGGAGGAGAAAGGAAATGAAAGTAAAGAGGGTGAAAAAGGAGCAGTTGAGCTTACAGTTCCACAAGGACAAGAAAGCCAAAATGAAGGCACAACAGATAGAAAAGTGGTGGAAGCAGTTGTTAGTATTGAGGCAGATGCTAATACTAACGAAAGCTCTGGACAACAGCTGAACCAAATTAAAAGCGACGAAGACATAACAGAGCAACAGTCACCAGTCACAGCAGAAGAAACAAATGATGAAGTAGCTGCTGGTAAAAAACACCAAGAAGAGGAAGAAGGGGTGGGACAAGAGGAGGCTAACAAAGAAGACAATGAAGCGACGAACGATTTAGATATTGTCAAAGAAGAAATAGAAGCAAAAGGAGAAGTAACTGCTGATGAAAAACACAGTGAGGAGCAAGAGGAGACTAAGGAAGAGGGTAACGAACCAACAAACAATTTAGATATTGTCAAAGAAGACATAAATGAGGAAGCTGATGTTACTACCACAGAAGCTCAAAAGGAAGGAGAGGATGACTAAGACACTACTACTTTTGACCATTTTTGTACATGTGTATATTAATTTCTAAATGCACACACACACACACACACATATGTACACTCACATACTCTGATAGAGACTAAATCCAAGCTGTTATTCTTGCTGCTATCCGCTTTTCTAAAAATTTGGTAATTGTCATTGATTGTAAAACTATGAGTGGCCTATGCTAGCATTGCTGCAATATCTTAACCTTAAATCAACCAGGTACCATCAGGCGTGAGCTGTTTATAGTATAATTGTCAC
>NW_003546785.1:7585-10672 GCF_000090795.2 Amphimedon queenslandica
AAGTAAAATTAATATTATAGTCTTGACACGAGTCCTTGTTCAAGAGCTCTATCTTCCCTGCAATCCTGTATCTATTCCTGTTCTTTTTCATTAAACACTTAATAAAAAAAATAATATGCAAGATTAATACTTTCTTTTAGCTGGAAACCTCCCGGCACTAAGTATTGCAATTGATTCCAAGCATAGCTAGCAGGATCGACGTCTCCGTCAAAAATAATCCATTGAAAAAATTCGAAAAATGATCCGAAAATATTTCCACACTCATGAGAAAAAAATTTAAAAAAATTTCAAAATTGAATTTAAAAAATCCAAAAATATTTCCACGCTGTCAAAAAAAATCTGAAAAAATAAAAAAAAAATAAAAATATTTCAAAAATATTTGCTTGCTCAGAGAAAAAATCAGAAAAAATTCCCACACTTAAAAAATCAAAAAATTCTAATAATAAAAAAATTGAAAATATTCCTTCACTCATGAGGAAAATAATACAAAAAAATTCCAAAAATTAAATAGACTGAATCCAAAAATATTCCCACACTGTCAGAAAATATCAGAAAAAATTGGAAAATAAAATAAAAATATTCTAAGAATAAATGTATTCCCATGATCGGAAAAAAATCAGAGAAAATTTCAAAAATTAAATAAAGAAAATCTGCTATCAGCTTAGGAACAACTGTCTCACATACACTTTGGATCAGGATCTGAGAGAGAGGGGGGGAGGGAGAAAAATAAGATAGAATAAAAATTAAGTAAAATAAAAATGACCTTTTAATACAAATACACTAGGGTCACTGGGGAGGCTACATGTATATATGCATTAATCTACAAGTGTATATAAAGTATAGAAGAACTCTCAAATAAATTGTATGAAAATGTAGAAGTTATTGTTAAAATAAAAATGGAAAATTGAAGCCCAGGCAGGCTTTTACATGTACACAAGTATTTAAAGATTAAGTACAATATAACAATGCTTGAATCCCTTACACAATTTACATGTAACTACATGCATGCATCTAAATTGTATGTACTGTATACACATACATGTACATGTTCATGTACCTCTAGTTCATGGGTTGTTTGGATAGATCAGTTTCCTCTAGTGTCTGTCCTTGAGCTGCCAGCTCTTGCTTCAGTTGCTGGATCCTGTCCCTCTTGATATTACCAGCACTCACCAGTACACTCTTTAGGGCTCTCAGACCCTAATAATAAGACTGGTTGCAGGATAACTGTTCATCACACAATCTGTAGAGAGAGAGCAAGAAAGAGAAAGAGGAAGATTACGTAACATGTACATTATTGCACGACTGCATGATATAGAAACTACATGTACATGTACATGTACATGTAGCTGTAAAAAGCTAACATACATGTACAATGTATGTTCATGCACATGTACAGTACATTCAAATTTAATCATTTTAGTCCTCAGAAAAATGCCTCGTTATTCATGTTATGTATGTGCACATGTACTATAGTAATCAGAGAATTGTGGTAAATAAATATCACAGTATGTTACATGTACATGTATATCAGCCACTAAATTCTCATCATTTTACTAATGATGTACATGTACATGTATACAATGTACATAACAGCTAGTAGGTCTACATGTACATGTAACCTGTTCCTTTATCCCTTACATGTATTGGTTTCTTTCTCTCCCATTCTTGAAGGAGCTCAGCCATCCTCTCTTCAACGAGTTTATCTTCAGCAACAATCTTCATCTGGAGACTACCAGTCTAGAGGAAGAGAGAGAGAGAGAGATTAAAAATAATTAAACATACATGAAATACATTGATGTGTACTTGTATAATGTCTTATCGTAAATATTAATATAACACCGTATACTGGGTAATTTTGGAAGGGATTGAATTTGGCAAATTTGGCATTTTGATAGCCATTCGCCAAAATAAAAATGCACCATTTTGAGCTATTATATGCATGCTCAATGGCACATGGCCACAAATTCACCAAATTAAAAATCTGCCTATCCCTAAAATTTAGCAATTCATCAAATTTTAGCCAAATTGAACATGTACATGTACATGTATATGTGTCTGAGCTGAATTAAAAATTGACAAGTAATAAATATTGTATATTATGTAGAATACATGTACATGTATACAGTATTTAGTTTTTAAAACTGTGTGTTTTGAAGCTTTTCTCTCTCTTCCATATCTTACATACTTTAGGGTGCTTTTTTAGGGCTGTAAAATTTGCGGATTTCACGATATTTAAAAAATTCACAAAAATTACTTCCGCAAAAAAATTAATATAGTACAAGATGGCAGATGGCATAAATTAAATCAGATATAAAACCAGACTTCAATGAATAAAAGGGGAAGAGAGAGAGAGAGAGAGAGTGAAGGAAAAAAGACAGGAAGAAAGAGGAGAAAGAATGACCCAGTAAACATGGCTATTACCCTCAGTAAGCCTATCCTAACCTGGAGTGGTTCTTCAATTATCTTTATGATCCTAAGTTAAGCATAGCGTCTTACATATTCCAATACATCATCAGCCACTATTGATTGATCAGAGAGAGAGGAGAGGAGACAGTGAGTGCCCCCTCCTTCATTCTCACCCAAAGTAACCTCCCAACTGAGACCTGTGAACATACACTACAAAAAATAAAACAAAGGTACATGTATTGTATGGAGTGTACATGTACAAGTATATGTACAGATATAAATGAATTGTATAGTAGACTATGTACACGATAACAGAATGATAGTGGAGTGGACACCCATTTCTGAGACATAATGATCTTCTCTCTGTGACCCAATGACCAGCTTACCCAATCCTTCATAAAGAGCAGATCAAAGAATGACAAAACCTCCCATAAAATCTTGAGAGAAGAGAGGAATAACAAAAATGAGGGAAGAAAAGAAAGAGAGAGAGAGAGATACAAGATACAGTGGTAAGTTTCTCAGGAGTGACAATAACCAATCATTACATTAATTGATTAACAGGATCAAACAATCATTATGAATGAAAGGTCAGAGTGTACCTCATTGCATCATCTCATTACATTATGTCCAATAAACACACACAATTTCCACACACACACACTTAACATCACATTAAATCAT
>NW_003546785.1:11032-17049 GCF_000090795.2 Amphimedon queenslandica
GTCAAAATCTCATAGTCTGGGTTCGCCCCCAATACTCTCCCGAGCCTTGCGGTCTATTCTTTGGGGGTCACACTTGGTTCCTTGGGGAGTGCCACCTCCATATCTGTCTGTGGCTAAATGGGAAGGAGATGTTATAATATTTGATGCTCTATCTGGTGCCACATTGCATTCAGTGGCTTGTACATTAAGAGTATTGGCCTGGCTGGCTTACTGCCCACACTCAGTTGGGGTGCGAGTAGGCCCTCCTTTACTCTCAAGCATTGCTATGCATTCATGCTCTCCTCTGAGGCAATGTGCTTGCCTCTCTCTCTCTCTTACCTCCTTCCCATGAAACTGCAGTCAGGTGCTGGGAGGTTTGGCACAACCCACATTAAGGCACACTACAACAAGTAGTGGGCCTCTCTAGGGACGGAGATTCGATGGGAGCTCTCCAAGAGCTGCCGTCCTGGTCCAGCCAATCTCACTCCATATCAGGTAAGCCCTAAAGTGGATTAATTTAATTTTTGGGGGGCAATTATGAGATGGGAGGGGGTAATTAGGGGGTGTGGTCAACTAAGCTTGTGCAAAACTTTTAGGGAAGTAAAAATTATAAAGACTAAGCCTGTTAAAATGAGCTCCTTTGTAGTTTAAAGATAGTTTACATAGTCCAGTACTGCAGCTGCTTCACAGTTTACATAGGTAAACCAAAGTTTACATTACTCCAAAAAATTTTTGGGGGGGCATTGCCCCCCCTGGCCCCCCATAGATCCGCCACTGGGAGTGTGGCATTGCAGACATTCACAAAATATAATTAATTTAAAAATACGAAAAATAATAATAATCCAATTCTGTGAAAACAATAACAACAATTTTTATTAATTTAGTAATAATGATTATACATTAACAGTTATTCCTCTCTCTCTCAAACTATACTTTTCTGAGAAATATTTTTGAGTTATTAGCTATTTTAAAAACAGCTAATTTTCGAAAAATACCCAAAGCTATAGTCTATGGTTTTTTCCAAAACATGGCCCTGAAATCAGTCAAATTACCCATATATTTACGTTTTCAGATACAGATTGATGTACTAAGGCTATGTAACAAGTTTGAGCTCATCCCAACAATTTTTTTCAAGCAACAACCATTGTTAGAAATGGCAATTTTTCAAAAATACACATGGCTATAAATGCCTTTTTAATTTGCAAAAATATTTGTCAGAATTGCCTGAAACTTTCTACACAACATAAGTACATTAATATGTATCAGAAAATGTAATGAAAATGGGGCTATTATTTTTGGGATCATTTTTCACAGGAAACCATATTCTTGTGTATTTTTCAAAAGTTAGCCATTTCAAATAATGCTCATACATGTAACTCTAAAAATATTTTTTGGAATCAGCTCAAACTTTCTACGTGGCATAAGGACATCAATATTGTATCAGAAAATGTAATAAAATTTTGGGTGATTTTGGAGCCATTGTTT
This sequence comes from Amphimedon queenslandica, assembly GCF_000090795.2. Classification (NCBI taxonomy): domain Eukaryota; kingdom Metazoa; phylum Porifera; class Demospongiae; order Haplosclerida; family Niphatidae; genus Amphimedon; species Amphimedon queenslandica. Next base: position 12,497 of record NW_003546785.1, read on the forward strand.
GGAACAAACCATGAACTAATTATTTTATCCAAAAATGGCTCCAAAATCACCCTAATTTTTTATTACATTTTCTGATACATATTGATGTACTTGTGCTAAGTTTAAGCTGATTCCAGCTTCAATTATTAAAGTTGCTACCATTTCTTCCAGAAATAGTACCTCCAATATTTACTATCACTTACAGAGTAGCTGTAAGACATGGTCTTCCTTCCTCCAAAAGTAGCGAAGGGGTGGGGCGAGACTAGTCCACCTAGTCAACCTATGAAGAATAGTAAATAAATAAATCATTACTTAATTGTAACTTATGTGAACCATAAAATTCCGAAAATGAGTAAAATCAAACACTCAAGTCGTAAAAATTTATAAAGATCCAATTTTGATCAGAATCAGCTCAAATTCTCAACACAACATAAAAACATGTATACACCCGTACATTATGTATCAGAAAATTATAAAAACATACATTTTCCTCAATTTTATTTTTTGGCAAAATTTGGCCCATGATCCTGCAGAGACTTTGATCCCATTTTTTAACAACTTAAAAAATTTGTAAAAATCTAATTTTGATCAAAATAAGCACAAACTTTCTACACAACATAAGCTTGTGTAGCCAAAACCTGCTTCATTTCCATCATTTAAACGGTTAAAGTGCATCTATACATGCATTAGGAAAGGTATGTTGGTATTAAAAGAGAAAATTCATAAATTTACTTTTTTTCTGGTCCTGGTCACTCATCAGTGTTCTTTATTAATTAATTTTCTTATCAAGCCATGCCCAAAGTCCTTGCCCACGCAGTCCACGTGATACCACGTGTGTAAAATGGTGTCTAACTCATCATAACTCATTGTGTCAAGAAAACTTTTATACCCCAACTAGTTATGATGACGTTACTATCCCTATTGTGTTTTGGGGCCATCATCCTCCAGTACACGATATTACCAGTATGACCAGGTACAGAGCTTTGGATTTTGATACTGACTATTATACTGTGTATTAAATTTAATAGGACAGACTACAGAGGAAGATAAAGGAGGAGCTACTGGTACTGAAACGGGGCAGATTTGTATCTTAAACTTATACAGGAAGAGAATCAACGGAGAATTTGTGGTCATTACTATCACTTAAAATCCTTAATGTATCATTTTATTTCTAATTAATGCCCATATTTTCTAGTTATGTCCAAGACTATTATTACTAGGAATGCAATCTGGAGACAGGGACAGGATTGTCAGTCTTAGTAAAAATGGGTGCGTTGATGTGGTAGGGGTGTTGCTAGTTATTGACGTTATATTAATAGTTACATAGCATTGTGGGATGGTAACGATGGGACGTGTCTTAAGACTGTTAATAATCTTGGAAATGGAATGCATTATGGAATAAAGGTAGTGATAATATTAATGGAGGATTATGTAAATCAGGGTGTCCCACATTAAATTGTGCTTAGTGAGCTAAACAGCATAAACACTATGGAATAGATTTAAAAATTTATTTAAAAAATCTATTGGAGTCAGTTCAAACTTTCTATACAAGATATACATGTAAGTGCATGTATGTGCATCAGAAAAATTATAAAATGGAGAATTCTCTCCTTTTTAATTTTAGCAAAATTTGGCTTGAGAACATGTTATGGTACAGTGACTTTGACCTGGTTTTGAGCAACATACCCATGTCAATTTTGATCACAATCAACTTAAACCTCCCTCCTCTCTCTCTCTCTCTTCCTTTCCCTTTCTATTATTTTAGTCAATAGCGCATCCTGCTATTAAAGAAACCTTGATTGGAGTTTGGGGACAATATCACAATATATTTATACTTGATCCTAATACACTGGAGGTATTATTATTAATTATTGTGTGTTATTGTTTCCATGTGTACTATTATCAAGAGTAGATAATAAGGATTTACAGATTATTATTTATTTGTTTATTTTTGTATTTGCAGTTCATTTGTGCTTTGAAATCCTCTCACAATCCAAACTGGATATCACAACTTATGGAAGGTAATACGGAAGGTAGTGTACATGTACATATAAATCAGGCCTACACTGGTCAATTACAATTGTAACTGTAATTAAAGGCTCAATTAGGATTACATAATAATTGTAATTGAGGCTTAAGTCTGAACTGAATGTAATTGGAATTTTTATCAAAATTGTCTTGTCATAATGTACTGACTACCAACTCAATACAGACGTTGGGAAATTTACCTTACGCATTTAATTATATATTTTATATAGTTATACTTTCTTGTTCTTTACTATCATTAGCTGCAGGTGTGGAGTCTATCATTGGTAAGCTTCATTGAGAGGAAGGTCTGCTGCTCCTGATTTCAAGTCTCATTTCACTGGCTCTCTCTCTGACTCATGGCAGTCCCCAGCCACTTCTTGTTCCCTTATTGACTCAGTTGTCAGTTATCATATTCCTGGGAATACCCAACGATTGCAATCATTACATGCTCAATGTGACATGGCCACAAATTGTCAAATTAAAACCTGCCAATCAATAAAATTCACCAAATTACTCCCTCCAATATTACCAGCCTTACATGTACATGTACAATGTGTTGTACCCTCTTTTTCAACCCTCCATCTCTCTCATCCTTTCTATTATATGATCTTTCTATTCAGAATCTATTTTTATTTTAATGTTTATAAGTGTATGTTAATTTTTTATGTTTTCTCTCCCTCTGTTCCTATCTCTTTCTCTCTCTCCCTCCCTCTCTCTCTTTCCATTAGTATCCCAGTATCAGTGCTGGTCCTTCTTCCAATATTACTGTTTCTTTATTTTTGACACAATTATGGTCCGTTGATCTGTGTATTGTCCAATGGTGGTATTATAGTTCTATCAGGAACTCAAGCAGCTCCCAAACTCTTACTAGCCAAGAGAAAGTTCTCAAAAGGTACTCTGCATACAAATGTGCAATAATTGTATACATGTCCATGTCCATGTATGTACATGCATTCATACATGTACATGTACATTGTAATTACATGCAATATGAATAGGATATTTTTCTGTAGAAATAGTAATACCAAGTGTTTATCATGCCTGTAGTCTACTTATGTACAGTGGTACATGTACATGTACAGTATCACCTCTGTTTTTTCTCTGTGCTTCTGTCTTCTCTCTCTCTCTCCCTCTTTCTCTCCTCTATAGCATGGTCTCAGTATTATTTCTTAAGAGGTCACAAGAGGAGAGTCCCCTCCTGTTGTATCCTGTGACTATAGCACTGCTTATGATACCAATCACTTGTTATCTGGTGGTCCTGATTTCTCTGTTAGATTGTGGGACCTCTTCAAAGGAATATTGTTCCACACTATTGCAGTTCATGGTGGGTGGTCAGTAGCATTGTAGCATGTCCTCCTCATATTAATGTAAGCTTTGCTCTCCCCCTCACTCTTTCTCTCTCTCTTTCTCTCTCACACCAAAGCATTCAATTGCTAATACATGTACATGTACATGTATTTGTAGTACATGTAATACCAACATGTAGTGCCCATTAAGTGTATAGTAATTAATATTCATGTACATGTAATTATTGTCACTGAAATACATGTGTATGTACATTTTCATATATTGACTACTTACATGTGCATGTACATGTATAAGTTACTAATGTGCTGAAAAGTATTGTAAATGTTTTGTGGTTTTCATGTTGCCTTCATTTGCTTACTTTTTTACTTCAATAATGTCATTTACATTTTTTGACAGTTGCACATGTACATGTAAATATCAAGTTTTAAATGCAGTGTACATGTACATGTATATGCACAAATTACATTGTTTCCCTCCTCTCTCTCTCTTTCTCCCTCTAACCATCAGCTCACCTAGACTCCTAGTATCATGCCTTCATGCATGGAACCTTGACAACTCACTGGACAAGTTAGTGTTAGATTGGTACTAATAATCAATGTTTTGAAGAATGATATTATGAATAATGATAATGATGTTTTGTTGTATTGTTGGCATTGTTACTGGGGCCATACATGTATCATCTGTCTTTCTTACTGTTGGAACTTAAGTATTGGCAGTAGTTGAATTTGGCAATTTGCAATTGGTGGATTTTACATGTGTACACATCAGGAGCCCATAAAAAAAGGGAAGGGTAGGAGCGCGCAACACCCACGCATTTAATTAAAATCACTGTAGCCTGCATATCCTAATGAGTTTACTATTTTTAGAACAAGGTAAACCACACTAGTGATGGGCGATATGGCCAATTTTCTTAATTTTTGATAACGATCGATAATGGACTTTTAAAGGAAATATCGATTATTAACGATACGATAACCACACCTTCATTTAGGGGTGTGTCAAGGGTGTGGCTAATGATTTTGGCACTGTACTGGACATGATAGAAGATCATTTCCATGCTCTTGAGCCTTGTTCTCTTCTTATTGAGGTAGGCTGAGCTAACAACTGGTCAGTTGCTTCTTTCTTGCAGTTCAACAGTGCAATTACTTATTAAAATTAGTTATTTAACCTTAATAAATGGGCGTGGTCAATAGATCAATGAAAATTGCATAAAATTTTTGATAATGATTCAAATCGAT
>NW_003546785.1:18052-20443 GCF_000090795.2 Amphimedon queenslandica
TGCGCGCTCCTACCCTTCCCTTTTTTATGGACTCCTGTACACATGTATACATGTATTGGTGTCATTTGGTGATTTAGCAGCCAAATCCCATTGAGCATGCTCAGAATAAAACATAATGATATATTTTATATTAGTGGACGTTCACTGCAACCAATATTAATTCCCCATTAATGTACTATAGTATTTAAGCGGAATACCATTAATGAGGGTTGAGGTCTAAGAATGTGAAGAGAGGATGAGCGTTTAAGGAGAGAAAGAGATTTGCTAGGAACTATGAGAATGGATTTAATGACTGCCTAAGTCAGACTATATACCTTTTAGCAAAAGCAACTGCTTATATGCACATTATAATTGAATAAGTTGCGTCGGTGTCTGCAGGTGTTAACTAATGTTGATATGTACATTGATTGATGTTGTATGAGGACTTGTAAATGTATGCAGAAGTATGTGTGTATAGTCCAGCAATTAATAAGTAAAATAATTAAATTATAAATGCTACAGTACAATTTATATGGTATCATCTTTTTTATATGTCAATTGATATAAAATGATAGTGAAATTGTGAAATGACACATACATTCATGTACTTTTGTGTATGTATTGCTTCATTTTCTAAATTTGTCTTGTTTTTAATTTTTATTATAATTTTATTATTTATTATTAATATTTTTACATGTTGCATACATACACTACGTTGATGTCCTTATGCTGTGTAGGTGATTCCAACTTGAGTTTTTAAAGTTATGGCCATTTTAAGAAAAAGCCAAAATTTTGATAAATACCCAAGGCTATTAGTAATGCGGTAGCATTACTAAGTAGGATTCACCCCCAAACAAAATGGCTGCCACTACTTTTGCAGCCTTGCTATACTGGTAGCCCATGGTTTTGTCCAAAAAATGGCTCCAAAATCGCCCCAAATTTTTATTACATTTTCTGATACACATTGATATCCTTATGCTGTGTAGAAAATTTGACTCCATTCTGACTTCAATTTTTTAAGTTACAGTCATTTTAAGAAACTGCCTAAATTTTGAAAAATGTGACCATAATTGACAAAAGGTACCTTATGGCGGGTAGGGAAATTTGTCTTTCTAGCCTAAGAAATCCAACTTCCTGAGCCCCAGTTATCATAAAATTACTCCACAGGATGCAAAAAGTTACCATGAAACTTTTAGAAACAATGATTGTCTAACAAAGCACTCACAGGTTGATATTTTCCATTATAACTATCAATTTTAAAATCCGCCATAAGGGCCCTTTTGTCAATTATGGTCACAAATATCCAAAGCTATACCCATGGTTTTTTCCAAAAAATGGCTAAAATTTCACTCCTAATTTTTATTGCATTTTCTGATACATATTGATGTCCCTATGCTGTGTAGAAAGTTTAAGCTGATTCCAATTTCAATTTTTTGCGTTACCGCCATTTTAAGAAAATACCAAAATTCAAAAAAGTACCCATGGCTATACTGTATATAGCCCATGGTTTTTTCCAAAAAATTGCTCTAAATTCACTCCAATTTTTTATTACATTATCTGATACATATTAATGTCCTTATGCTGTGTAGCAAGTTTGAGGTGATTCTGACTTGAATTTTTCAAGTTACGGCCATTTTAATAAAACGGCAAAATTCTAAAAAATACCCAAGGCTATAGCCCATGGTTTTTCCAAAAAATGGCTCCAAAATCACCTTAAATCTTTATTAAATTTTCTGATACACTTTAATGTCCTTATGCTGTGTAAAAAGTTTCTAGCTGATTCTGACTTTAGTTTTTCAAGTTATGGCCATTTTTAAGAAAATACCAAATTTCTGAAAAATACCCAAGGCTATATTATAGCCCATGGTTTTGTCAAAAAAATGGCTCCGAAAGCACTCCAAATTTTTATTATTTTTTCTGATACATATTGGCGTCCTAATGCTGTATAGCAAGTTTGAGCTGATTCTGACTTGAATTTTTCAAGGTATGGCCATTTTAAGAAAATGCCAAAATTTTGAGAAGCACCCAAGCTATAGCCCATGGTTTTTCCTTTAAAATGGCTTCCAAATCACCCCAAATTTTAACTTCATTTTCTGATACATATTGATGTACTTATGCTGTGTAGCAAGTTTGAGCTGATTACGACTTCAATTTTTCAAGTTATGACCAATTATTTAAGAAAATGTGAAAATTCTGAAAAATACCTAAGGTTTTTTCTGAAGAATAATACCCAATGCCCATGGTTTTTTTCCGAAAATTGGTTCTGAAATCAATCCAAATTTTCATTAAATTTTCTGATACATATTCATGTCCTTATTTTGTTTAGAAAGCTTGAGCTGATTCCGACTTCAATTTTTTAAGTTATGGCCATCTTAAGAAAACGCCAAAATTCTGAAAAAGAACACAAGGCTA
>NW_003546785.1:24039-26788 GCF_000090795.2 Amphimedon queenslandica
AGGAGCAAACACAGGCAGTGGCTTAGCAGTTTTAAATGATGAGTTACTTAAGAAGGAGACAACCACTAGCTGACTCAAAGAGTGAGACCTTCTCTTCAATAATCAAAGTATGACATAGTTCATACACAACTGTACACTCTCTTGCTCTCTCTGTAATAATTGTATATGAAACATTGATATCATTTAAGATTTTATTGGACTCGCCACGCTTGCGTAGGCGGGTACTATGCAGTTGGGTTGTCATTCTGTCATTCTGTCACGAAAATTCCTGTTAATTCCTAGTCAATATCTTTTTTACTGAGCTCTCCTGATTTATAATTCTTTTTAAGATTTGAGAAAAAGATAATTTATTTAGCTCCGTTGTGTTTTCATAGCAATTCGTGGTAGCAAAAGCCGAATATTTTCAAGAATAGACCACTTTTTCTAGCCAAAATCTTCATGTTTCACTCTATTTGGTCAAGATTAGCATTGATAGGTAGAGAAAAGTACATAGATTTAAAAAATATGTGGGAATTTTCTAATCTCTTTTTTGTTTGCGAGTTACAGTTGCTCAAAGTTTGTGATTTAGCCTCTTCGAAAAATTTTCAGGCAGCACTGGGGAAAGCAGGAGCAACCAAACTATCTCAGTCTCTTTTAAATATCTAGGCAAATTTTTTGTGCTTACTCCTTCTTTGAATAGAGCTTCAGATGCTAAAATAAATTTCAGCTTTTCTTTTTTCTCCTACCCACGTGCCATGTTTATCTGCATTGCACTGCTGACCACACCTAAAATTTATTTTATGGATCAGTGCAGTAATTGCATTGTTGCACTTTGCACTTTGTCAAAATCTATTATCCTTTTTTTCAAATATCAAGTTGCTTATATATATAATATCATGATGGATGCAGTACAAGTAACACATTATCCCTCAGGTGAATCTCAGCAGGCGAGTCCACGCACCATGGTGCTTCATTGAAGATAGCATTCACTCACTCTCTCTTTGTAATAATTGTATTAATATTGGTAAAGGTTTCCTTGCCTATTTGTTATACATTATTCTGTGCTGCTGTGATTAACATTCAGTATATAATCTTTCTACAATTAAATGTATAATTATTTCTCTCTCTCCCCCTCTCCCTCTTTTAGGTATGATTCCATTGATAAACTTCGTAAAAGGTGTGAGACCATTAATTGAGATATACAGGATTCACAACAGTTCAAGGACTTCTACCAGTTTACGTTTAATTTTGCCAAAAATCCAGGGTAGAAAGGACTAGGCTAGTGACATAATATTATACATGTACATGTACATGTAGGATCATGTTTGCTAAACTTGCAACACAATGATTTCAATGTACACGTGTTGATGGGGGAATTTTGTAAGTGATCCTACTAAAATTTAAGAGTACATGTACATGTATAATTTAATGTATATTGTATGAATTGATTAAAATATTTTGTGCTTTTTATTTCTCTACAGACCATGAGATGACCATTGCCTACTGGAATCTTATTTTTACTGGTCGCTTCAAATTTTTGGACTTGTGGTGTGAATTTTTAAAAGTAAACAATACTTGTAATTACATGTAAAGGTCACATTTCATCTCTCTCTCTACCTTTCTCAGTCTCATTATAAAAGAGCTGGCAATACCCAAAGACACTTGGAACCTTCTGCTAGAGTTTTTAAATACGATTGATGACACCATGAGCAATTATGATGAAGATCGTAGGTCTATACTGTATAAATTGTAATGTCCTCCTCTTTAAATAATTTGTATTTTGTACAGCACTTTAACTTTATTTCTTTGTAAATTTTTTGATGATTTTATACATGTACATGTACAGCACTTTACAATGAACATGTACATATACATTAATGATTGTATGGTTGGTTTTTTATTCATAGGTCAGTATATACTCTAACTATATACATGTACAAATTCCTCGGTTCTTCTTTGTGTCTGATCCAGCACTACTGGAGATACTGGGAAATATATTGGGTATCTGAAAAATACCCAAGGCTATAGCCCATGGTTTTTTCCACAAAATGGCTCCGAAATCACTCCAAATTTTTATTACATTATCTGATACATATTGATGTCCTTATGCTGTGTAGAAAGTGTGAGATGATTCCCACTTCAATTTTTCAAGTTACGGTCATTTTTAAAAAATGCCAAAAATCTGAAAAATACCCAAGGCTATAGTCCATTGTTTCTTCCAAAAAGTGGCAGAAAAAGAACTCCAAATTTTTATTACTTTTACTGGTACACATTGATGTCCTTATGCTGTGTAGAAAGTGTGAGCTGATTCGGACTTCAATTTTTCAAGTTACGACCATTTTAAGAAAACGCCAAAATTCTGAAAAATACCCAAGGCTATATAGCTCATTGTTTTTCCCAAAAAATGGCCAAAAAATCACCCCAAATTTTATAAAATATTCTGGTACATATTGATGTCCTTATGCTGAGTAGAAAGTTTTAGGTGATTCTGACTTCAATTTTTCAAGCTACAGTCATTTTAAGAAAACGCCAAAAAATTCTCAAAAATACCTAAGGCTATAGCTCATCGTTTTTTCCAAAAAAGAGCTGAAAAATCACCCCAAATTTTTATTACAATATCTGATACATATTGATGTCCTTATGCTGTGTAGTAAGTTTGAGGTGATTCCGACTTCAATTTTTCAAGTTACGGCCGTTTTAAGAAAACGCCAAAATTCTGAAAAATACCCCAAGGCTATAGTCCATCTGCAATACGCTGTCTACGAGGATC
>NW_003546785.1:44594-48987 GCF_000090795.2 Amphimedon queenslandica
AATAAAAATAAAATAATTCAAAAATAATATTTCCATGATCTCATAAAAAATTAGAAAAAATTCCAAAAATAAAACAAAAATAATCCAAAAATATTATAACACTCATAATAAAAAAAAATTCAAAAAATTACAAAAATTAAATTAAAAAAATATGAAAATATTCTTAGGCTGTCGAAAAAAAATCAGAAAAAATTCGAAAAATAATATAAAAATAATCCGAAAATATTTCCACACTCATGATTAAAAAATCCGAAAAAATTCCAAAAATTAAATTTAAGAAAGCTAAAAATATTCCCACACTCTCTAAAAAAATCAGAAAAATTTTCAAAAACAAAAATAAAATAATCCAAAAATATTCCCACGCTGTTGGAAAAAATCAGAAAAAATTCGAAAATATAATAAAACTATTCTAAAAATATTTCCATGCTCGGAGAAAAAATCAGAAAAATTCCAAAAATTAAATAAAGAAAATCCAAATAAAATCTCACACTCCTAAAAAAAATATTTTTAATTCCAAAAATAAAATTAAAAAATTTGAAAATTCCCACACTCATGAGAAAAAAATACAAAAAATTCCAAAAATTAAATAATAATTCAAAAATATTCCCATGCTCTCAGAAAAAATCAGAAAAAATTCCAAAAATAAAATAAAATAATAAAAAAATATTCCCACACTCATGAGAAAAAATACAAAAAAATTCCAACAATTAAATAAAAAGAATTTGAAATATTCCCAAGCTCTCGAAAAAAATAAGAAAAAATTAACTCAAACTTTATACGTAGCATAAGGATAAGTACGTGTATATGTATCAGAAAATATTACAAAAACTGAGAATTCTCTACTTTTTAATTTTGGCGAAATTTAGCTAACGCCCCTGTACTATAGTACAGGGACTTTAACCCAATTTTTGAACAACTTTAAAAATTTATTAAAAATCCAAATTTAATCGGAATCAGCTCAAACTTTCTACTCAGCACAAGAAAATGTATATGTATCACTAAATTCCATATACACGATTAAAATCAGACTTTAACTAAAACACTTCTCTCTCTCTCTCTTACCTGAGCAATGGCCCACTTCACCAAGGGCCCACAAGCTTTACTAGCGTGATATAAAGTTCTCCTTCATTATAATCTGTCTGATACTCTTCCAGTCAGTGTAAGGTTCTCCCATTAGCATGCAGATGCTTTCCAGTGCCATCTTGATGACCTGATGGGGTTGTTTAAAGCCCTCACTTCAACCAGGTAGGACTTCTTAATTTCCTTCACAACTGCAATTAATTATTTAATTACATTATTAAATTACAATGATTTGTAATTATCATCAACACAAACGTGTGCAAATGATGCAGTTACACAGCATGATTACAATAGCCAGTTATAACATTGTACAAACAAACATCTACCACTCCCCAAACTAGAGCCATTCAAACAATAAAACCACACAGTATCATTACAACAGTACCATACTGCCAATAAATACCGTATAGTGCTTTATTTTGGTGATTTGGCTATAAAAATTACATGTATAATTGGCAGTTTTTAATTTGGCAATTTTGTGTACACGTGCATTACTGAGCATACACTGTACTCATTAATGATGGGCCATTTTAACATTGACGATTCTGCTAGCAAACTGCCTAGTGCCTATTGCCAATAAAACGCGAAATTAAAGTGCTATATGGTATACTGCAATACATAAATGTATCCCTCCCAAATAATACAGTATTCAATGCCCACTACAGCATACTGTACCTGTGAGACAGTGGTTTCCTTCCCCAGTCAGTCGAACTGCAAGGAATACTGGTACAAGAAATGAACCTAAGAATAAAAGAAGGAAAAATAGAAATAGGAATGAGCAATTACACTATAAAAAACAAGCAAACTAAGATAATAATACATTAATTTTTTGGCATTTTGCAATCAAATTTTTCAATAGTAAAATGTTTAGTAATACATGCGTGGACAAATTTGCCAATTAAAAGCTGGCCTAATGTATTGATCAAGCAAAACCATCAAAATAAAGTACCGCTAAATCACACGACAGTCACATCACTCACATGATTTCAATTACCTGATTGAGTGACTCCAGAGTGAAGTACATGGCAGAGCAGGAGGTGGAGAGAGGCAGGTATTGCTGGGAGACTCTGTCAACTTCAGCCATTACAGTATCAGTCTCCTCCATCTTCCTCTGAACTTCTGCAGCCTCTTCCTTAAGAGTCTCAAGCTCAGTAATGATTCTAAAAATAGACACAACAAAAATTACATCATGTAATAATTGTTACTATATTTAGATGTGTTGTTACTATTAGAATTGTGGGTACCTGTTGTTGTCTAGGATACGACCCTTGACCTCGTTCAATGCAGTGAGGAGACTCTTCTCAAGGTGACGCAAACAAAGGAAGAACTCACCTAATGAATAATTAATGAATTAAATTATTAATAAAAGATAATTAATGTATCTTTAATTATTAAAATACTTCACCTTTTTCTCAACAGTTGATAAATCATTCTTAATAACACTAGCATCAGATATAACCATTGCATATTCTTCTTTATATCTAAGTAAAGTAAAAAAATATGTTTCACTTTTAATGTATTTTGTTTTGTACTTTACTTTGCTATAGAGGCTTCAAGTTCACCAGCAACATCTCATCAACATCAAGTTTATCTGAGATACAGTAGCTCCCTAAAGAACTGATCCATTAAAGACAGCTGCATATTATGATACTGCATACCTTGTCAATCACTAGTGTTTTAAATGGATCCCATTCTTCAGATTCACCAACTGGCTCTTGTGTCACTGCCCAATAAATCAATCAAAGTAAGAACAACCAGCACACCAATAATACTAAATAACAAACAAACAAACAAGAGACTAACTTATAATTATAGACAATCATTACAGTACATGACCAATACTAATGCAATATTGTATAGCGGAAAATTTTCATTGCCCAAAATATTACAAATCATTTCGAAAAAACAACTTTGCCTCTTTAATTTTTGCAGATTTCTACTTTTCAACCTTTTTGAACCGTATTGAATCAATTTTCGCAGATTTTATTGTCTATGAATTTCGAAAAAAAGCAAAATTCACGCAACTCTTGGGCCACAAAATTCTTTGCTATACTACCGGTAATTGATATAAATGATATCATTGATATTTGCCGTATTATTTTTAATAGTTTATCTATAGTCCGTCTCTTCTCCACTTTATTTCTTTTCTGACAACATGGCCCACACTGGCACTCACTCCCTCTGTCATCTCCTAAAAAATAACATTAATATTCTAATTAAAGCCCACAATACAGTATTAATTCAATTCACTTTTCTTGCTCTTAGGCCAAAGGAAGTTATAACTAGTAGGAATATCCCATACAGAAGGACTATGAAATATGGAAAGGTACCAGTTCCCTTTTCAAACTCTATCTGAGCCATCAAGAGTCAATGGGTGTGTCAATAGTGAATGTCTGAATGACACTTAGGACACGTGTGTACACGTGGTTAGGGTAGACGCGCCCCTATATGATTATTGTAGACACGCCCCTATATGATTATTGTTAGACACGCCCTATCGCTTTTAGAAAGAAGCACTGCTGATCAAGCTACTGCTACTGCTGCTGCTGCTCCTGCTAGGCTAACTGTTTTGTTTTCTCACTTTTCAATAAACGTCTTAATACTGCACTGAATATGGCTACTGAGAAAACTCCAGTAAGTATATGTAGTATCAGTAGAGGATATGATTAATGTATTGTAGAGTATATTGTGTGTTAGTGAAGATAAATGTGTACTGTTGATGAGTGTTTGATCTGGAGCGGGATACCCTCAGTATACAGTCTCTCCTTTATATACAATATAATATACACTGGTAGTGGAGGGGCCTTATGGCTGAGACTAACAATGTTATTATCATTTGTGGGGAAGGTATAATAAGGTCAGGGGGATACAGGGAAAGGGAGAAGACCCACCTTTACTGTATAAGTTACCCTAAACATTTGTACATGGTGTGGCATGTAGCTATCATTGTTTCATGTAGAGTTAATATTTCCTCTTGTACCTTATGATAGCATACAGTGTGTTACCAGAGCTAGTGTTACTGTATATCAGGCAGAGTTTCATGTAGTTCTTTTCATTCTCATTCCTTCTGGAATGAATATTCTCCAAATGGAAAAAGTCATTCCTCAATGTTACGTGTACAAAATGACAGCTTAAAACTTAAATTAAACAAGACTAATCCAAAATAAAACCAATGAAATATCCCAGTGTAGAGTATTGTGTGTGGTAATAATAATTCATTGATATTATAATGATATTCATATATTCCTTAGAGGGAAGGGTGCAGTCACTGAACAGTGTTCATAATTTCAATTACTGTATAGCAGGAAATTGT
>NW_003546785.1:49955-51809 GCF_000090795.2 Amphimedon queenslandica
TAGTAGTGTAGTAGTTTGTATCTCTTCCACTGGGTATTTATGTAATATTGTCACTAGGTGTTCCTCCTCCTACTACCCTAGTCCTAGTCCTACTTATGTGTCCAGTCATAGATACTCAATGATTCAATGTATACTAATACACCAGACACACTCTTTGTAGAGGGAGGGACACTCTCTTTTCTTATAAGGATATACATGTACATGTACTGTATTGCAGGATTTATTGGTGAGGGATTAAATTTGTCAAGTCCTTAAATTACAAGAATACTCCAAATTGAAACTCACAAATTATTGTCAATTATTAGCTGCCACGTGTTAGGAGTTAATGATTTGCCAAAATTTAATTGGCCAACCTATCAATTTAGACAATTTCTCTCAAATTTCTCCCCATCAATAAATACTCTCATATGTTATACAAGTACATGTAAATGAATGGCTCAGTTGTTTGTGTATTTTTCGATTAAAAGTTGTTTTTATATGTACATGTATTGTTTATGTGTTGTTTATAGTCGGTTATTGTCACTGGTTACATATTCTGTGGATTTTGTGTTTGAATGAGATTATGTGATAATGAGACATAGGAGTGATTAATATTACTATTATAATAACTGTTAATAATACACTCATTCACTTGTTAATACTGTAGGGCCGACAGTTGTATGATGCAGCTATGAATAGAAATATTGAAGGAATGAGGACTGCCCTCTCTAATGGGGCAGATATCAATTGGCATCATCCTGGTCTGGTAAGTGTATGATGTCGTAACTAGTGTATTAGTATGACTTGTATAATGTGAAAGTACCTGCAGTTTAGTTATAAATCAGTTTATTATATTAATTTTGTGTAATTACTGTATTTCCTCATGGAAGCACCTATGCATTTATTCTTATAGAGACCCGTTTGCTGGGTGTTTAAATGAAGTAGGTGTTTATATGAGGATAGACATTTAAATTCATTGATAAGGAGTCTTCTTCTATGAGCTTCCTTCTCAGCTACAACTGCTATGTTGCCTTTAGTGTGTGCCAGTAACCACGTGGGCAAAGTGGGTGTGGCTTAGGCATCTAAACAAGCATGGGCATTTATTGTCAATGTTTTATGCTGTCTCTAGGCGTTTATACAGGTACGGGCATTTATTGGGAGTAGGTGTTTCCATGAGGAAATACGGTATGTTCCTTAAACACAGTATCCTATTGATGACACTCATAGTCCCTTCTTTCTGGTGGTATGTGTTTATTGAAGGATCAGTCCTTATTATCTTTATTGCATTTTATGAGGAAACAATGTATTCATTTCTATTGTGAAGGATAGCACACAACATAACATTGTTGGTATAAAATACATTGTAGTTATATACCATACATTATAACTAATTATTCAGTCATTGAATTATTATGCTTGCATTATTAGTTACTGGTTGAAAATTCTGTGATTTTATAAGAACTGTATAATAATGGTGTAATAAATTGATTTAATTTATCATTTTGTATGTACTTTATTTGTTGTGTTTATTTCTTATAGCTTAACTACACTCCATTACATGTAGCAGCTGAATGTAACAGGAGTGATGCTGTCCAGTGGTTACTCAGTAAAGGGGCTACTGTTGACTCAAGAGATAAAGTGAGTTGTATATTGAATGATACTCACATTATTACAACATGATGTAATGTAGTACATGCTAGTTGATAATAAACCAGTTCCAATACATGTTTTTCTTTATATTTATTTGTGTGATATTCCAATATTGTTTATGTATTAGTTTACCTTGCACGTTGTAATTTTTAATGTGATAAAATTTTGTTGTACACATTTTTGTGAGGAGTATACTGTGCCATCATGAATTACATGTATAGTACA
>NW_003546785.1:52026-57211 GCF_000090795.2 Amphimedon queenslandica
ACATGTACATAATACATGTACAAGTAGTATGATCTTTTGATATTTGTGTATAATTACTTTTAGTTTAGAGTGTGTTTTATTTATTTTATTAATGTAGAAATTGAACAATACATGTGTACAATACATTACATTACAATACATTGGCCACACATTTTATTACAAATTTGATGTTATGTTGCTAGTGTGAATCTTTACCATAAAGTAGCTTACAATATGGGTAAAAAATAATATTTGCAGTGTTAAACTTTCATGATTTTGTGAAAATATTAAATTCACTGTGTTTTTATTAATTGCCCTAGTTTTTATTAATAATTAAAAGCCATTAAGAAGTAGTCATATAAAAAATGTCGCAGGGTTATTTAAAAAAATAAAAACTTCCTCAAATGAGAGAGAAGACAGAATTTCATGAATATAATCCTTTTGTGAGTGGCCCATACTTCTCTACATGCATGCTTTGATGACCTGACCTCTAGTGTGACTGAAACTTTTGTGTTTCTGTGTAAAAATTAATAAATGTTCATTTTGTGTAAAACACATTATAATGAGTATTAACATTATTATTATATTAGACTACTACAGTACACAACATGATATGACACTTGACTTTGTAGTGTTAGTGTCTTTATTATCCTGTCTTCTTTTTATAGCTTGGACAGACTCCTCTCATGTATGCAGCTAGGAATGGTCACACACAGGTAGTGACAATGCTCCTTGAAAAAGGAGCAGATGTCACTGCCTCTGATATTGTAAGTATTATCATTAATTATACTCCAATAGTGATTGTACATGTATATCCTTTTGAGTGGGTGGATCAAAGTAACCGCAGGTGCTGTATATCTCATATAGTGTGTGTACATGTACATGTATAACTTAATGTACTCTACTGTATCACTTTATGGAAAAAGCATTTTTAATTAAAATAATTATTTTTACTTCAATAATATTTTATTTTAGTAAAGCGAGAAACTTTTGTTGCCTGAACTTTTTAAAATGTAATATTAAAAATTGAGCATGAAATATTTTTTAAAAATGAAATTTTGGAATTTATTTTTGGGTGCCAATTCTCAAAAATTTTGAGTATAGAAAAATTTTGAATTTTTGATGGCAATGACCTTTTGATTTTTTATTTTTGAAATTTTGAAAGCCAAAAAAATTAGAAATTCTCAATAACTTTGAATAAAGTATCGAAAAAAATTTTGTAAATTGTTAACTATTTAAAATGATACATTTGCTTTGTGTAGCGTTTTTCAAAATTTAACTTTTCAGAACAATTACATTTCTACATGGTAATACTTTATAATGTTACATGTATAATAGTATAATAATGTCAGATAGACTTACAAGAGGCCAGTGGGCATTGACATTTTCTTTGGTATGGAGGACATACTTAGAATGTAGTTATACTGTGCATGAATATATAATGTGATCCACCCACTCAAATTGTAATTATATCACTTACCTACTGGGGCAGTATCTGATTTACAGACACCTCCCACTAGGACACTATGGTCCCTTGGGGTCAGTGTCTGTATTGACATCAACTTAAATTAATATTACGTGCATTGATGAAACATCAAAATTAAATCACCTTAAAATTTTTATCCCAGTCATGAAGGTTTCTCAATCTACATGTACATGTATAGTAACTGAGTTTATGGGTATAACCAAAAACATTTTATTGATACTGCAACAGTGCAAATATCATGTACACTACACGGGTGCAACTTGTCTATGCATCCAAGCTGCACTAGTGAAGGTAGCACCTGTATAGTGTATTTATCATGTACATTGATCATGTACTTATCTCGTTTTGTGGTGCACTAGTGTAGTCATTGCACCAGTATGGAACACAGGTAATGCTGGAGATCACTAGTGTAAAAGAAAACTTATAGCTGAGCAGTACTGTACATGTACTTGTAGTATGGTGCATGGGCGGATCAAAGGTGCCGCCAGTGCTACAACTTCCAATAATCGCATGGTAGGAAAATGTAGCACTGTGTGGAATATGTAGTACTGTACAGTATAATATGTATGGGCTTTCCTGTTAACCACAAGCTTTGATAGAGGCAAATCACAGCCTCAGCTACATACACTAGACATGTAACAATAATAATAGTGATGAATGAGATCTGATCGTCTTGCGCTGGCAACCTGCACGACTTTTGAAATTTCATTTGATCCGCCCACGCACCACTACAAACCAATCAAAGCACTGTTGATTTGTAGATTACAGAAATTATTGCACTCGGGATGGTCTCGATGAAAATGTAGCACTCAGCTGCGCCTCGTGCTACATTTTCCTCTCGACCGCCCCTCGTGCAATAATTTCCGTAACCTACTCTCAACAGTGCTTTAACTAATACATATAGACTAGTAGTATTGTACATGTAATTATTTATATCAGTAAAATGTATACTTGTACACTAAATGTACCTCCACTGTCTCTATCATACTTAATACTATGGAGTATTGAAGACAGACCAACAATTAAAGTTGGTTTTTAGTTTGATTGTGATAACATTGTACTATCATGTTAATCAATGTTTACCTTGTATAGGTTGGTTGGACTGCTCTTGATCATGCTGAACAATACCGTCGTTCTGATATTGCTACCCTACTGAGAGTACACTCAGGTAATGTATTTATTAGTTTATTGAACTGATGTTATTATACTGTATGTAGTACTGTATTGTTAGTAAATTTAATGGAACAGCTTGAGTCATCAGCTACTGCTTCCTCCCTTAACATATGTAAAGTAAATTTAAATAATTGGGCGAAGCCCTTACTTACAAGAACTTGAACGTACGTCTGGGCGTGACTTGGAGGTGCAGTCTGGAGGCGGAGCCCTCAATGTTTTACATTCTTTCTAGTAAAATGTGTTGCATAATTATCTGTTGTCCATTCCTTCCCTATTGATGTATGATGTAAGATGTAGAGGGTGTGGCATGATGGTCAGTACTTGCTCCTTCATTGTAATTGTATGTGATGTCACATGTTAGTATCATTGTTTAACCAATGACTGTAAAACATTAGTAGTGTCATTTTGGTGTCTTATGATGCTTGATCCCTCTCCTTTGTTAGAAACCTAACCTTTTGTATTGTTGATACAGTTACAGCATGTACATTCACTATTAGCTTCTTCTATGAATTAAATTGTGTATCAGTTATGTAGCAATAGCTTATAGTGTATAATGTGTATATTAATGCATGGTAGTTGTATCCCACTATTAGGTTACTATTGTTCCTCTTATGTACTCTTATGCATGTACAGTACAGTCCCTCACAGCTGATGTGAGCCACACTGATGTACACAGTACACTTGGTATGTGTACTGGTATGTACTTGTATGTATTGGTAAACTTTGTACATGTTTCATTTCTCAAAAACATGTACATGTACAAAACTATGTCATACCCATTACATGTACATGCATGTGTCTTATTGGTAGGTTGTTGCTCATAATAATGACACATTTAACTTAATTTCCATAGAATCAGTTAAGTACATGTATTGTGAGACTATTCCTGGTCTACATGTACATGTACGTATGATAAACTGGAGAATAAAAAGTGATAGATGCTGAGCAGGACCTGATAATAATAGCCTAAATTGAACAAGCCTTTACTCATGAGTATACATGTACAAACTAAACTGTGAATAATTCTCTGTTTATGTTTTAGCTGCTAATGAGAATACATGTACATGTACATGTACATGTAAGTTGTTTTGATAACACCTTGTCACAATCATAATTGAATCCCATTTCAATACAGCATAATGACTTGTATAATTAATATGTGTACAGTCAATAGTTCAGTATTATGTAGAGCTTTTATATTAATGATACATGTACATCATTCTACATGCATTCTTCAATCATTCAATGATTTATTTATTAAGTTAATGAATGTAGAACATTTCATGGTTCATCTTGTCTTTGTGACCACTCACCTGACTTGTGTTACAGTGTCTTGTCACATTTTTGAATTATATTAATGTCAGTTATTAAAATATGAAGGATACTATATGGCCGTCACATCTATTGTTACCATTACTCTAATGCATACAGTTCTACTTTGAATATTTTAATGTACATGCATAATTTGGATAAGTACATGAACCGTCTATCAATTTCATGTACCATGTACATGTACTATTAGTGTAAGTACATACTATACATGTACATGTACATTGTATATTTGTCCTATTAACTGTCACGTGGGCACACTCATTAATGAGTACATATCAGTTCCAGTCAAATGAAAGGACACACTTCATTGAGGTCAGTGAAGAACTGACAGTAGTCCCAACCTTAAGATCAAGTATGGAATGAGATCATCATTGGAAGGACACATAGCAGGGGACAGACCTCCATCAAGAAGACAGACAACTACTGATAGAGGAATACTTGAAGGAGAGAAGAGAGCTATAGGTACATGTATCAACTGAGAAGAGAGAGGGAAACGACTGGATCCTGAACAAGACCTGTGGTATGAAGGTGACTGATGCAGGTCTTTGGACAAACAAGAAATAACAAGACAACAGACACTAATAAACTATCGTGTCATCTACATGTATCTTGAACAAAGTGTGCTCTACTATCAAATCTGAATTTTTTTGACCTTTCATGCTCACCAAACATCATTCGCTCATAGCTCTACCTAAACAGTATTTGTCTGCTCTGTGCAAGCAAGTGCTTTTTAAATTTGTTTCCATAACTCTTTTCACTGTCTAGTATACATGTTGCTTTTAGTTGCTGGTACATGTACATGTGTCACTGGCATAATTGTCCTTTGTAGATGTACACTTGGTATTAGCGATGATAAAACTCTAATACAGAAGATAGCAATATAGTTTGATATGAATATACATGTAGTTGCAAACAGATGTCAAATGTTTCCAGTACTAAAGACTGGAAGTTGAATACTTGCTAGATAAATTTATTTGTTTTGTGTTTGTTTTGTATACAAAATACTTTTTCTGCCAGCTTGTTAACATTACTGGCTTGTCTTGTGATTCTTGTCTTACTTTAATATTAACTCAACTATCCAGCAGAAACTGTCTTCCTGATCTTAAGAGAGCTGATTATTAAGTGTGTACTTTCATACATGTGCATATTAATTTTAATTGGGTTTGATTGTTTTTTTATTTTTAGTAACAAAAATAAAATGATGCAAACTCTGTA
>NW_003546785.1:58853-62167 GCF_000090795.2 Amphimedon queenslandica
TCATTTGAGCTAAAAGAGACGGAGTTTTTGATGAGTTCCTACTGGATAGTCTTGGACTGACTTTCATTCCTGATCTGTTCTCAAAATCAGATCTGCTTTCCTTACTGAAGCACCTTCTCTTGGTCTCTCCTATTGTTTCCTCTACTGGTCCTACTCGTTATTTCCTACCAATCGTTCTTTCTCCGGAAAAAATCACCAAAGAACAGAAGGAGACCTTCACTGAAACCTGTGACCCACTTGTCATTTCATTCAACAGTAAACTAGTACTACAGGTAATACACTGACAGTGTGTGTGTATTGTTTCATCTGTTTCTCTTTGTTTTTCATTTTAGGGTTTGTTTCCAACATTGATTGTTTCTCTGTTAAGTCGAAAGGAGAGTCCTCACTTTTTTATTGACAGTAAGTCTCCTTTCTTTCCAAAGCAGCTCCGACATGCTGTCAAGCTTTACTCTGAGGATCTATTTGGGTCTGTCATATTTGTTGATGAGCATAAATTTATTGAAGTCTACTTTACGGGAAACCCTAAAGATTGCTCTGTTCTTCGTCCAGTGATCCTAGAGGGTCTATCAGCCAGTGCTGCTGCATTAGCTTACAATGAGGAGACACTGGGAATATCTGCTGTGACATATTGTCCCCAGAAACACAGAAGCCGTGAGACTGAGAGAAATCCTCATCCTATTGAAATCTCATACAAGAGAGACCCTCCAGAGATCAGGTGCAGTATTGAGACTGATCTTCCACCCATTGCATTGACTGATGAGAGACAAAGCTGTTGGCTATTAGGTAAGTTATTTAGCATACACCATGCACTGTATTATTTGTATTGTTTCTTGTGTATGTTTATTTTTATTTGTGATTGTCTTTTACAGATCCAGTGCCTCCATCAGTTGTTCCTATTGAAACCTTTTTACCAGAAGGTTCAGTATTAAGTGAGTGAATGTGTTAGCATTATTATTAATAGATAATGTGTATTTTTGTTTACAGATGAGTTTCATGCTCCAGTTATATTGAAAGCTGTCAAAAAGATAGTCAATGAATGGGACACACTAGGATTATACCTTGGAGTGCAAAATGAAGATTTATTATCAATTGATTTTAATTCTTTACATCAAATAAATGTATGCCGCAAAAACATGATAGTTCACTGGTTAAAGACTGGTACTGCTACAAGGGAAAAGCTGATAAAAGCACTTGAGGATTTGGAAAGAAATGATGTTGCTGCTGAAGTAAAGCGACTACCCTACCAATAACCATTATTATTAGTATTATTATTAATTTCTTCTGCTTTCTCTTACACACACTTCCTTCTCTATTTCCCTCTGTTTATTACTTTTAGTAGATCTACTATTTGTGTTAGATCTATATTTTTGTCAATTCTTTCTAGTTTGAAGTTTCCATTAAATTTTTATAATACTAATAGTCAAATCATGCGTTTGCCCCATTAGATACATACAGTGCAGCAACTTTAATCATTAGATCTACCCATGTGTATACATGTGGTGTATCTAGGAGTGTAAAGGGTCAATCCTGTGAGGAGGTCCTTCTTCAACAACCCGTTAGTCATATCAATCTCACTGACTGGACCACTTGTGAGACAGTAGACAATGTGATGACTTCTAGTATAACATTAATAGATTGATACTTTTATCTTGTGTATTCATCAATGGATCTGGTGTAATGTATCAGATAATGTAGGATATGGTATGCATTCACCACCAGTCCTATATAATGACTATCACT
This sequence comes from Amphimedon queenslandica, assembly GCF_000090795.2. Lineage (NCBI taxonomy): Eukaryota > Metazoa > Porifera > Demospongiae > Haplosclerida > Niphatidae > Amphimedon > Amphimedon queenslandica. The sequence goes on from NW_003546785.1 coordinate 60,594, forward strand.
CACTTCTCATCAATACTACAATCATTCTATGTATCATTGTTGTTAATCTATTAGCTGCAAAAAGAGCATTAACTGCAAGACAATTTCAATACCTTGTTACCACCTCAAGGTGTTAATTACAGTGTGAGCAAGATAAGGAAGTATTGGAATAAAGTTACAGCTGTGTTTGTAAAAAAATATTAATTAAGAACAAATACAACTACGACCAATACTACAAAATAATAGTAATAATAATAATAAATAAAATCAAATAATAATATTGTCCATTAATAAAGTCCTCATCAGAGCCTAAATGAACTTACCATAGCAACAACAGCGTCACCCCATTCAAGAAACATCTACAATAATAATAAAGTTATTAAAAAGAGGGAAATCCAATTTTGATCAGAATGAGCTCAAACTTTATACAGAACTTAAGAACATGTATACATGTACATGCATGTATCGGGGGAAATTGTATAAAAAGGAACATCTTTTGTTTTTATTTTGGAAAAAATTGTTTATGATCATACTGGGACTTTGGACTGATTTTTAAGTAAATAATAGCTTCAAAACCACCCAAGATTTTATTACATTTTCTAACACAAATATTGATGTCCTTTTGCATAAAAATTTTAAAGCAATCCCAAAAAATATTTTTAAAAGGTAACTAGCACTTTATTAAACAATAAATATTTGATAAAATACCACAGGCTCTAGCTTATGGCTTCTTCCAAAAATTATATCTAAAGTCACCCCAAATTATTCGATACATTTTGATGCCCTTATGCTATGTAGAAAGTTTGAGCTGATTTCGTCAAATATCTTTACCTTGCAACTGGTTGAATATTGAGTGCTTGAGTTTACCAACTGACTCAGGATAGACCCGTCCCAATAGCTCAATAGTCATAGACCAGACACCCAGTAAGACACACACTGCCAGGGAATGACTGGCCTCACAAGATACCACATCCTTTGATAGAACTAAGAGGAGGAGGACAGGAAGAGGACATGTACATACAATACATGATGAATGCAAAGAAATTGATATACATGTACATGTGCACGTATAAGCACATGGACATGCACATTCTAAGTTCAACTGAGATAAAAAACAATAACAATAATAATAAGATAATCCAATTATCTGGACTCTTGAAAATAACAAGAAAATTAATGATGAGATTTAATACACTATAATTACATGTACATACTGTACATGTACAACACAGTCTCTCTCAAATGGGAGAGTTCCTTATCTATAGATGCATTGCTATACACTGTACTGTACACTGTACATGTAAATCATGAACCGTATTTCCTAAAATGGTATTTGGACCTCGAAAAAATTTAAAAAATAAAAAAACTTAGGCCCAGAGCGGGACTCAAACCCGTGACCTCATGTACTTGACTGCAGGAACTTAAGGCAGTATCCAAAAGGCTACTGAGTTACTTCAAGGCTAGATTTGCATATTTATACTTGAATTCTATTGCTACTCCGGCGTTTATTCACATACGGCTTCTATTTAAAGATATACGGTACATGTACATGTACATAGATATTGTTCACTACTCGCTGAATTTGATGTCCCCAT
>NW_003546786.1:0-5602 GCF_000090795.2 Amphimedon queenslandica
ATGTACTGTAGCAGAGGTGTAGGAATAGGGGGCGCCGGGGGGGCCATGGCCCCCCCCTATAAAATAAAATGTTAAACAAATTCTATCTGGCATTAACTTCATTGCTAACATTTTAACAGTGAAAACATCCTAACTATTGTGCTGTTACAAGTGCTACCTGTATCTAGTTAGCACCTGTAAAACACATTCATCTTTATTATGAGTGCATGATAATTTGTATAAGATTGGCCCCCCAACGCAAATTTCATTCCTACACCTACAGTAGGTAATATTTTATTGATAACTGAGCCAGTAGCAATAATATCACCATATCTCATAACTTACCATGTTACTCATCACTCTCACCAACACTTTCTAGCTCACTTCCATTGTCCCCTTTTTCTTTCCAAGCATTACTCTCACCACTCTCTTCACTATCATTGTCGCCTATATCTGAAAGCATCATCTGTTTCCTAGTAGTGTCTATCAGCTTAAATCGCCATCACCCATGCCGGAACCTATAGATGCATTTCAACCATCAACATCCTCTTAAAACCCTTCTCAACCACTGTCATCGCCAACACCACCATCTTTTGTTCTTATTGAAATAAAAGAATTGCTGCAGCTAAAAAAGCAGCAGTAACAGATAATGTCACAGCTACATTATATACAATCCAGTATGCATTTTAATTCATTTTATCAACCTCTTCGTCCTGTTTCAATGCAGCCTGACATGAATTCTCAGCAAACACTTCCTTTTTGTCCTCAGCAATACAAGTATAGTACTCATGAAGGACAGTCAGTAGAAACACCAGCACAACCCCAGACTACACCAGAGTCAACACAACTCCAGACTACACCAGCATCAGTACAACCCCAGACACCAGCACCAATACAAGAAGTGCCTTCTCAAATGTTGAAACTTATGGAAAAAATGCACTTAATTTTTTGGTTATTGATACAGAGCCAATTGCCACTCACAAGAGCAGAAGCTTTGCAAAAGTATCACGGCTTATTAACAGAGAGTAAGGCCTCCACTCTTTCCTGGAAACTAGCAAAGGATTGTATTTGGTGAGAAAGTGTTGAGAGAATGCACTCCTCTAGGAAATAGAGAATTGCCAGCCCTCCCTCAAGTAGAGTTAGGAGATAAAAAAAGTTACCTTTAAAAAATTTACACAATATTGGCAAAATCCTTCTCATTTTCAAAATTTGTGGAAAAAGTGCATTGAGTCAATACAGCAGGCATGCAAATGATTGAGGCTGGCAAGAAAGTAACATGCACGAGTATGTATGAAACTATATCAATAGAGATATAGAACTGTATTATAGGAGACTATTTTTTATATAGTGTAGAATATTTATTGCATTATAATTTATAATTTACATTACATGTAGATAAGTAAAATTATAATGCAGGCATTTAGCAATTTCTAGTTAGTACCAGTAGTTTCTCCATTCAGCTCTACTATTTTTGGTAAACACTTTCTTAGGTCTCGTATGTATTTGATACGTTTAGCTACAGCTACAGTTTCCTAAGATTGAACAATTCCATCCACTAGTTCTAGCCTTGTCTTTGGCTTTACTTCCCTCCTCACATACTCCTTCATCTGATGCTTAAATTCTCTATGGGATTGCAGTCTGGGGATTCAGGTGTTGTTTTCCACCATAATAATCCCCTAGAAATTAAAAAAGTCGTTGGCAGCATTAGTGTTATGCTTAGGATGGTTGTCCTGCATAAATCTGCACCCATTAGGGAAGGTGTGCTACACAAATGGTACCAGATTTCCATCTAGTATCTCAATGAACAGAGTTTTGTCTATGATTTTGTGAAAAATGCAGATGCCTGTTCTTCCCTTTATACTTATTCCTCCCCATACATGCACTTTCAGTGGATGCTTTTGTCTGTGATGATAAAAATAGGAATACAATAATATGAATAATGATACATGTAGCTTGGCTTGGATTTAGGTTTTTGACCTTTCCTGTGGCATGCATCTCACTTATGTGACTCCATTTGCACCGTTGTCTCGTCCGTCCATATGACATCTTCAAATCCATCTTCACGTTCATTTATGTATTGTGTAGCCCATTCATATTCCTTGTCCTTATTCACATTTTTAATCAGCTTATGATTGAAACTGCCACAAAATGTGCATCCTAAAGAAGTCCTACTTCTAAGGACAGTTTGCAAGGACATTGTATCCCTTCTCATTAAGGAGACTGTATAGCTGATATGCAGTAGTTTCATCATGTTTGAGGTGGATGCTATGTTCAATGAACTGTCGGTGAATACAAATAAGATCTGTTCTCAATTAATGCTAGTAGTGTATGTACTACCTCTTTGTGCATGAATTCAGAAGAGAGAGGGAAAGATTAGTGTTGAGAAGGGAAGAGAAGGAGTATATAATACTAGTGTACAGAAATAATATAATAATGATACTAGCACTCGGATTAATCAATAACTAGGGTGTCTATAAGTGAGATCACTGAGTGGACTGAGAAAGATAATATTGAGAAGATGAAACGAGTCGAATGAGATGAGAAAAACGAGAGTAGAGTGAACAAAAAGAGAGTGATTGATAGATGGATAGATTATAGGAGAGCTAAATTCCTTAATTTATATAATGTGGCTTGTGATGTCATATGACCTCACTTGACACGACATGACTCCCCCACCATTGAGTATGCAAACGATAGGAACTTCACAATAGGTAGCTAGGTGATTGGGCCAATGAACCCTATGTGCTGACCTGGTTGTTTTATCTGCTGAGCCTGTAGGAGCTAATGTAGAATAGGGGATGGGGACATAGGAGGAGAATGTGTGGGAGAGAGATTAGAATCAGTTACATCACTATCTTGGTCTTTGCCTAGAATGGCTGGTTTTAGTCTATCAATGGAGGTAATTCACATTGCGACCATTCTTTAGGATAGTGTGGTATTTAGTATTTCTTGTTACAACTTTATACGGTCCATCATAAGGCTGCTGCAGTGAGGACTTCACAGCATCATGTCGTACTAGAACATAGGAAATAGAGGAAAGAGAATGAGGAAGATGAGAGGAGTCGATATGAGAACGAGGAGGATAGCTTTCACAGATTGCATATTTTAAAGTAGTTCCGTAGCAAATGAGGCATAGTCAGGGACTGGAGTTTGAGTAGGATTAATTCTCTGGAATTCATAATGTAGTCCCATACATTAATTCAGCATTGCTACAACCGAGGTCCTCCTTTACTGCTGTACAAGTCCCAAAGAGGATCAAGGGAAGTCCTATGACTCAATCAGTAGGTGAATAGAGACATTTGATGGCTGCTTTGAGTTGTCTGTGTACTCTTTCTACCAATCCATTTAGCACTTGGGTGGTATGCTGTTGTATGACTTCTGTGAGTACCCAGTCTCTTCATCATTTGGGACCAGACGGTTGATTCAAATTGATGTCATTGATTGGCAGTAATGAGAGTAGGAGTTCCAAAACGAGGGACCCCAGTAGAGACAATAGCTTTGGCCACAGTATCAGCTGAGTTATCTCCTAGTGGAGTTGCCTACACCCAACGAGTAAACCCATTCACTATTGTAAACAAGTATGTGAATCCTTGAGATTGGGGGAGTGGTCCAACCAAATCAATATGAAGATTAGTGAATCTATGCTAAGGAGTAGAAAGTCGCGAGGGAGGGGTAACTGTGTGTCGTTGTACTTTGGCTCATTGACAATGTAGACGTTGGCAAGTCCATTTACAAGCATTAGTATTGATTCCCGGCCATACAAATCGACTGGTTAGCAATCCCTGTGAAGCTCAAATACTAGGATGGGACAATGAATGCAATGTAGTGAATATAGTGTGAGTGACTGAGGTGCAAAAGGACGTGGTGTATCTGTTGCAATGTAGCAAATGATGGTACCATTGCTGCAGGAAAGAGGCATTTATTGTAGCACAAGCGAGTGTTGTAAAAGATACTTCAGCAACTCAGCCAGTTCAACATCAGTTAACTGTATACGGCATAGCTCTTGAAGTTCACTACAGGTGGAGCATTTTTATGAATAGCACCAACAGTGACTCTAGACAATGCATCAGCTACTGAATTGTATGATCCTTTTACGTGTCAAGTATCACCAGTGAATCATGATATGTAGTCGTGCTCTCTGATTCTACATGAAGATTGGTTAGAAGAATGGAAAGATAAGATAGATATGATCGGTTAGCATATAAAATTGATGACCTTCCACTGCATAACAAAAGTGCTTCACAGCTAAGTACACACGGAATAGCTCTCGATCAAAGGTGCTATATCGTCTTTTGGTCAGTTTGAGAGAGTTTGAGAAATATGCTAATGTCTGCCAATTGTTGTGGACATATTGCTGATATACTGCTCCTACAGCTACATCTGAAGCATTTGTAGCAATACTGAGGGAGGTGTTTCTCATTGGATTAAATAGTAACGTCGCATGAATGAGAGTTTCTTTAATAGTATTGAAGGTGTTGGTAGCTTTCTCAGTCTACTGTATCCCACTGTGTTTGTCTTTTTTACCTAGAAAAGAAATAATGGGAGAAAGAATATATGCGTAATTAGGAATAAAATGATTATAAAGATTAACGACTCCAAGAAAGTCACACAATTTACGTTGAGTACTGGGTCGTTCGAAGAAACGAAGTGCTTCCACTTTATCAGGTAGAGGGCAAATACCGTGACGGTTGACTAGATGACCCAGAAATGTGATCTATGGTACCCCGAACTCACATTTACCGGGGTTGATAACAACACCATGGTCACTGAATTGTTTAAGGACAGCGTGTAGATGCTGCACATGTTCATTGTGACTTGAGCTTGTTGTTAGAACATCTTCTAGAGGCGTAATCCAGATCCCGAAGTACCTGATCCATAAATCGTTTAAAAGACTGAGCTGCATTTCTAAATCCAAAGGGTATTCTGATGAATTCGTAAAGTCCAAACGGTGTTGTAATGGCTGTTCTAGGGATGTCCTCTGGCTCGATTGGGATTTGGTGGTTGGCTCATACAAGATTTAACATAGAAAAGATGGTCTTGCCATAGAGAGAAGCTGGAAAATTGTGAATGTGCGATATGGGATATCTCTCCGACACAGTACAGGCATGAAGAGAACAATAATTGCAACAAGGATGCCAGTCACCAGATTTCTTAGGTACCATATGTAGTGTAGAAGACCAACAACTATAAGAAGTCCAGATTATTCCCAGTTGTAGCATGTGGTTAAATTTCTTTTTAGCAACATCTAATTTAGCAGTTGGAAATCTTCTGGAGGCTGAATGGATGGGAGTTCCTATGGTTTTTATGTGATGTGTGACTGTATTTTCAACAGGTTGATGGGGGAAGGTCTGCAATACCACAGGGTAGCCCTTCAGGATTGCTTCAAAAGCATTTATTGGTAGTAACATTGGACTAAGAGCCTGGTGTTGTACAGCATAACTTTTCACCTCTAAGGCCCCGTTTACACTAATCCGTTTTGACATGTAAACGAAGAAATAATTGTCCGTAAACATGTTACATTTACACTAACACTGCAATACGGCTAAGGAAAACTGCTAGAATGGTAAACGGATTCCAAAGTGGAGCGTTTTCAATATGCTGTGCATTTGTTGTGTCTAAACGG
>NW_003546786.1:9157-11730 GCF_000090795.2 Amphimedon queenslandica
CCATAGCTTTTTTACTAGCTTAAGCTATACTTTTGAAGGTAGGATTTGTATATATGCCTCTTAATAACACTAGTTGCTACTTTTCTGCTTTAGAACTGAGTATTATAGCAATAAGAAACATAGTCAGAATGTGACAAATAACAGTCCAAGATCTCAACTTGAACATTGATAGAATAAAGGATAAGCAGTTGATATACAAGAACTTGAACTACAGACACAATTTGATGAACCTGAGTGTTATTATTCATGTCTGTGGTGAGTTTTGGTGATAAATAGATGATCCCACCATAAATTACTTGGAGATACTGCTGTACCTCTCCTAATTAATCTGACTTCTCACAACAATGAGGAAGACATCTGACTAGTTTTAAACTTTTAATTTAACTTTTATTAATAATTATATTACCAGTGATGTGCTGTATTTGAGATAATCATATTCATAGTTAGTATACACAATATAAATAAACACTTGACAAACAATTAGCAGCTACTTCACATGTGACCACCAAACCTGTACTTATAATAACAGTAAAAAGTCAGTGTGGACCTACTATAGTAGCTAAATGTCAATTCTGTACTTTCTAAGCCATTTTCTATCTGCCCTGTGGCTGTTGAGCCACTCCACATTAATTGGTATATCTGATAGTAAAGCATGACCACCCTTTTGTGCCCACTTCTCCTTCCAGAGTCTACAGCTTGCCTGTATTTTTGCCTTATATTTTTCAATTTTTTGACAAAATTGCCTTAGTCATCTCACTTCTCAGGTGAATATACTCCTTGGCTGGCCTTTTAGTTTGGTCTGCTGCCCTCATCATGACTAATATATCGTCGTACTTGGTTTTCATACTTTCCCAATCTACATTTTTAGATGATTTCTTTACTTTATAGTCCAAGATTACATGTAGCAACAGCTCACATTCGTCATCAGTCCACATAAAATCTTTTCCTCTAGCTGCAGCCATCATTATCATGAACAGTCAGCTCAGTCGCTAACTTGCTATTATTCACTTGCATATAATTATGAGAGTCACGTGACTAATTATTGATGACATCAATAATTAATCAATTGGTGTACAAGTGTAAACATACAATCCAGTTAGTATGTGTTTTGTTATTTTATCATAATGGATTAGTGTAAATGGGGCCCAAATGAGTGTTATTATCCATTAGCCTGTGGTGCTGCAATCCACCAGCAAACCAAAATGTCATAAGAAATCAGCTCCCAGATTCATGATGATATTTTTCTAACAACAACAACTGATGCAGGACCAGGTACTGAACCTGCCACTTCTTTTTTGCCAGCTGGTGATATGGAATAATCATCACCACGTTCACCTGCAGCAACGTATGAATAAGGTATAATTTTAACTATAAATTATAATATTCTTTAGTAATACCAACTACAAATAGACTGATTTTCAGAAACCAGTCTATGTTGACGAATTCACAGAACACTCCAGCTATAACTATACTATCTTCACCACTAAAGTGTTCCTGCTCCTTTTTACCTCTGCCAAAATGGAGTACATCATTATGGAAACTAACAGCTACGCTAGTCGCTGTATGGGTGAAGAGAAGTACGAGAAATGGGAAAGAATAAGCTCAGATGATATGAATGCATACTTTGGTATCATGATTATCATGGGATTGACGAGACTACTAGCTCTAAGTGACTACTGGCATCGAGATCCTCTCTTCCATTGTAGCATCATTGCCAACTTCATGACCAGAGACCGCTCTTATGAAATTAACTGATACATACACTTTGTAGACAATGCTACTAATGCCACACTATGAACTGACGATTTATATAAGTTCAACCCATTCCTCAGCATGATACGAGAGAGATTTCTATCATTATGACATCCTCACTGCCAATGTGCCATACATGAGGCTATGGTCTCATACAAAGGCTGCTCCTGTCTCAAGCAATACATGCCTCATGCCTGTCAAGAGAGGATTCAAGGTTTGGGTGAGAGCTCACAGCATTAACAGTTATGTTTCACAATTCCAAGTTTACACTGGAAAGGAAACATCTTCCACTAAAAAGGGTTTGGGATCTCGTTTTGTCAAAGGTCTAACTGCTACCATACATCTCTGTAACCACCATGTGTACTGTCAAAATTTCTTCTCCAGTTTTCAGCTATTCTCAGACCTTTTCTCAGTTGGTATTTATGCATGTGGAATTATAAAGAGTAATCGTAACCATTTTCCAACTGAGCTTACACCTTATCTGAAGCTTTGTTTCCCTGAGAGAGGAAACAGTATAACACAGCAAAGTGAACTGCAACCAAATTTTATCATCTCGTTTGGCAAGACACCAAACCAGTAACTGTTACTGCCTAGTGATGGGCGATACTATCGAAAAGTATCGAAGTAATCGATATTTATCGATAAATTTACGGTATCGTTAGTTATCGATTATTTGCAAAAGTATCGGACTCTGAAATGTGATTACTCTGCGCATGCGCAGTTAATTAACACGTGCTAATTTATCAATTAACACATGCACACCTGAAGACTGAAGGCTGAACTGTAAATTACTCATAGTAAACAATGGAACTGGAGACTAG